>NW_028289401.1:0-226428 GCF_059628265.1 Tinamus guttatus
GAAAACTGCCTTTTTCTGTCATACCTGAGACTTAACATGGGTCAGATTCCTGCTGCAAGCATGCCATAGGCCTGTCTGAGCAGTCTGAGTGCTGTCTTTCCCTGAAGCTGTACTGTCTGATCATGTTCAGAGGGAAGGGATTTCTCTCCACCAGATTTTTTTTTTGTGGTCAGTCTGGAGAAAATGAACAGGTACTTGGTGTTGCCTAGCTGTCCCCTTCTTTTCAACAGAATAAACACTTCATAGTAAGCACACTAAACAACAAGCAAACAAAGGAAAGCACCTCTGCCATTTGTCATGTATGCCATGATATATGTAATCTAGAGTGCTAATGGCTTGCCATAAAATCTACATCAAGAATAAAAACGGTGAGCCAAACCTTGCTTCCCTCTGATGCCTGTCTATAAACTGAAAAAACCCTTCACAACACGTTCTTATTTGGATTACTGGGATCCCTTTAGGCATTTGTTTTCATGAGTAATGCTAACAATTAATCAAATTGGGTTGCTTCAAGGCAACAAAATCTAATACACTGCTTTCTAAACTCTTTTCTTTCCTTAACACAATGATTCAACCTGTAAAATAACATTGGCATAAATAATTTTTTAGTTAAGCCATGGAAACATTCCAAACGCTTAATATCCTCTAATGGAACTGTGAAAACACACATAAAATTAGCTCCAGTTAGTTTTGTTTCCCAAAATTAAATCCTCAAAAGTACTGGTGGATCTTTTTTTGCAAACTTTTCAAAACACTTTGCGAATTTGAAAACTTTCCTGTTTTGAGACTTCTGTAATGGTAAAACTCTCCTCAAGGGCTCTAAGACTACAATGTATTGTACCTTCTCTTTATGATAAATTAGATTGTGCTTGTTATTGGCAAGTCTGTTAAATGTACTTTTGGAGATTCCAGGCGAGTACAGTTCTGCTGTGCTATGGACTGTGCAGATATGTATGTGTAAGTGAGCAGTAGTTTTTGTCTTAGGCAGGTATTTTTTAGTCATGTCTTTAAAAGGAAAAATTATGTGGGTGCCATTTAAACCATGAAAGAGCTCACCTCTAGAACAGAATTAATTTGTTTGTATTAGCCACTATTATGCAACTAGATAAATGTCGGCCTATTTCTTCTCTTTTGGACTGTTTCTTTTTACAGAAATGTAGTTTCACAGACTTCAACAAAAATATTCCTGATTTGCATCATGTTAAGTGAGAAGAGAATCTGACTCATGGGTTTATTTTACTTACTTGCTGGTTGGGAACAGCGTGTTCATGTTGACAGGCTCCTAAATAGTCACCAAGGGAGCAGAGGGTGAACTATATAATGGCTTCTCTTAATGTAAGCCAAATATTTCTGTGGATAGAAGAAGCCAGTGTCATTAAACAAACATAAGAGGCCATTCTGGACTGAAGACAAAAAATTTAATTTGATATAGCAAATTAAAGTAAAACAGTGAATATTGTCTGTGCCAAGAGGCAAGAAAGAATTGCAATTAAGAATTCACCCTATTATTAACCTCTAGTTATTTTTGGCATAATTTAAACAAATGACTAGGATTTTTAATTGGAAAGAAGAGAGCCCGTGCCACTTTCATCCTTTTCTTCTTGCTTGGGTGGGTGTCAGTAAAGAAATCAGCTATTGTATCAGCCAATAAAACATAATTGTTACTCACAAGATCTAAAAACTTAGATCTAAAAATTTTGAATACATCACACATTTTGATGAGTTTGCTCATTATTATCATTATTATTCTTTTTATAATGAACATTCTGCATACTAGGAACTAACAAAAAGGACCTTAAAAAACTTTTTGTAAAAAAACACAGTGAGCCAACTATCTCCTGAGGTAAGACTGCAAGCCAGACTGAAATGGAAGTTTTTTATTTTTTGAGCATCATAGTACATATTTGAAAAAGTCAACTTTTTTTTGTAATATGTTCACTCTTAGGAGGAAATAAATCTCATTTAAATAAAGCATAATTTGAAAAATAAGGGAGAAATAATACAGCTGTGCAACTATAATGAAGATGTGTGAATCCAGACTACTGTCTCACTGCAGGACCTTTATCATGATGTCATCTTTAAGGCTTGCTTTCTTGCTTTCTGATACCAATTTCTGATTGTGACTTAATATTACCTTTAAGCCTAATGTACTTAACATATGTAAATCTCTTAACTCATGCAGTTCTGGCTTTAATTTCTGAATGGACTTTTTGTTGATTCTTTATATAAATATGGAAAATTAGTTTCTCTTCTAGGTTTTAAGGAAAAAAATGTGACACCATATGAATCTCTGACGTTCACTATATTCAAACTTTTAAGTTGCTTGGATCTTTATCCATCAACTCTGTGGACATTGCAGGTCTGCATCCCATTTGTGCAACCAGACCAACAAATGCCTTTCATGGGAAAATCATCTCTGTTCAGTCCAGTAGCATGCTCCCTTCTCTTTTCTCTGTTCCTTCCTTATGTTTGCGGAATAACAGAGCAACCTGCAAAGCAGAAGCCTGACGCCTACGAAACAATAACAGATTTTCTAGGAATGTGTTTGGAACTAACTTTTTGATGCCTCATTTACCATGAGGTACCTCTTCTTTGTAGATACACTTGCTGTTCCATTTTTGTGTTTTCTGACTTGCTTTACTTCCATCTCCTATTGTCACTTTTTTTTTTTTTTTTCTGATTCTTTTCAGGAGAGAGGAAAGGATGAAAATCAGTATATTTCTCAAGACCAATAAAAGCTAATCATGTTAAGACTTGCTCATGGCAAGTTACCATAGTGTTTTTCTGTCTGTATCATTAAACTTCAGTACTACTTTACTACTTCCTCTCCACCCTGCCACTCAATCCCATGCCAGAGTTTATCCTTCGAGACCCTACTACTTCTACTGTGGAACAGCAACTTCAAATCAAAACCACAATAATAACCCAAATCACAAAATATCTAAAATAATTAATTATTCAAGTACCTGATGATTTCTAACAGAATATTACTAAATAACCCCAGAGGGGAGAAAAAAATAATAAATTATAAAATTCAGAGGCTGGAAAAAGGCATTTGAAATCTCTAAGTGATATAAGGGATAAAGGAGATGGGTAGAGGATTTTAAAAGCACGTCCTTAAAGGAAGAAGATTCACAATGGCTATAGATACTGATAACACATGCTGAAAGAGTCCAGAGAATAAGTTACACACTGCTGGAAGTCATCTCTTCTTTGATAAAAAGCAGTGGGCCCATTTCCCCGAGTGGCATTCAAAATACGGTATAAATCCTTCTTTCAACATGATATACTATAGATGATGAGTTAAACTGTGACCATTTAAAATTTAAGCTGTTTCTATAAATCTATTAAATAATTTGATCCTAACTTATGTATATAGTTTACATGTGAGTAACACGTCTTAATGTTTTAACCTAACTCAGTTTATAATCTGATACCTAATGGTTCTCTCACGTATTCCTATAAGACAATCACTGAAATTTTGAGTCCAGAGGCTAAAACAAGAATTATTACAGAATTATTACACCAACCAACTGAACAAATAAAAAATGTAGAACTAGTAGAGAAGGACTTGACCAAATCCAAATATTGAAGGGCTGAAAACAGGGAAGCTGGCAAAAGTGTGGTGAGTTAGTATTGTATTTTAATTTTATGATCAGCTTCCCTTTAGCAAAAGTTGGCAGAAGATTCTCAGATATCTTAACAATAAAAGTACTAGAATTGTGAAAGAAAAATAGAATAGTTTATGTTGATTATGTGTGGGTCCAGTGTCAAGGAGCACGCATTAAAAGCTCAGGGCTAATAGCAATTCTGTTGGGTTACAACCTCATATTTATAAGCAAACAAGGCAGTACATGTGTCTTACATGCGCCCCGATAGCCAATCCAGCCTCGTCCAAGGCTTGCATGACTTGAGATATCCAATCACAGAAAAGGTAAGCTTTGACTTGTTCTTGTGTCTAGTCAGCAAGCTGCATCCGGCTTGAGCCGGGTTCAGTCAGTTCTTGTTTTTGCCAATTGGTACAATTTGCCCTTTTGCCCTTTCCCCTGCAATTATGTTGAGGCATCAAGTTAGAAGAGCTAAAAGACGAAGAGTTCTTACGGAGAATAATTGGGGGCAGCTGGAGTGTCTTTCTGCTGTAAAGAAGATCTTCTCACTGTGAAGAAGACACTGTGAAGAGAGGTGTTGAGATGTGAGTGGGAGAAGGAGTTGAAGGCGCTTGCTAAGTAACTTGAAGTGAAGTCAATTGAAAATGTAAAATGCGGTATAGAACACAGCAGTTTTTCCTCTCAAGATGAGAAATTAAATCCCATGTACTAGATAGTAAGAAGCAATAGATCAAATAAGGTACATAAAGAAATGAGAAATACAGCCCATTTAATAATAGTTTTAAAAGAACCTCAAGGTGGTGTAAATTGACTGTATTTTGAATGAGACAATTTATAGGAGTGATATCAAGAGTTCAAATATTTTTAAAGTTGAAGTGCACAGAAAGAGAAAAAAAAAGTGTATGTAGAAAATGTGTATATATGTATACAGAATGTGTATACATGTGTATACACATTTTCCATATAGCACCCTAGATGTAACATCAGAGAATTCTGAGAAAGACGTGGACATTAGCCTGGAGGAACTGTCCATTATTAATCAGGGAGTCATACCATGAGGAAAGTTTTGAGGAGAACGCAGGAGCTCTGAAATCCAATTACAACTGCATGCCAGAAAATTAAACAGCTAACTCAGACATGGAGTGAGAGATTTGAAACTGTAAATAACATTTTCTTGTTTTTAAAAGTCACATAGAAAAAAAAAAAAAAGGAAAATCAACATCTATATATCTATCACATGCCATCTGTATACCTATCACATCACCTTTCCTTGGTTTCTGTATTCTTTCTGTATTGGCCTTCTCTTCAGGCTACACTATCGTGCAATGAGTGGTAATGTGGGTTCAGGAGTCAATAACCAAGTTATCTGTCTGATAGTTGCTCTCTCTGTTTGTGTTATTTGGTCATGGCTAGAAAGGGGACACTGTGAAAATAGATCTTCAAAATCCTTCTCTAGCTTCTCTAGTTCACAACATTAGATTTAAATAGGTCATGGGCAATTTACAGCTTCTGGTCTGTAATTTAGCACATCTTGTTTTACATGACACTCAGCAATAAAATAAGAACTTCTGACAGTAATAATAAATAGAAATTTGTCATTTCATGTGACATAAGCCTCATTAAAGTCTTTTTGCTGCTGCTGTCTCTTGTTCATAAAAAGGGAAGAGGTAATTGACGTTATCCACATACAAGGCACTGATGCCGTAGTAGTATGTACAAATATTGTGCTTTTTCCAACCAAGTACACCTCTAGTGTGGAAGGGAAGGCAATTTCTGTGCACTGTCGTTAGTAAATATTAAGTAATAACTGAAACAATAGGCAATGACCACACACTTCAAGTGCTGTAGATGCTGTGGTGTCTAGGGTGCCTGTTGGTACATGCTAACAAATGCTGGAGTTTGCTTGATTTGAGTTTGTGTCTGGGTGATGACACAGGTAAAACACCTCGAGTGAGTGAGGAAGGGAAGGCGGATGTGCCAGTTGCTCTGTCATATGTGTGTTGGTTCAAACATATAGAACAGCAGTAAGAGTTCATCAGCTAAAGGTATGTTCTCATGGCTTTTAACGTTTTGAGGGAGAGATCCAGTGGGATTGAGTTTGTGAGGAGGAAGTGATACAGAAGTTGTTGAAAGCGTACTTGTATGCCTCTCATAAATTTCAGCCATTGGCGCCAGATTGTGTGTGAGCACACGGGCAGAGAGCAAGAGAGGTATGTCTTCATTGTTACTGAATTTTCTTCTCTGCCCTACTGCCAGTCCCTATCTGAATCCCCTTTCATGATGTTTCCAAGAGAGGATGCAAAACATATGGAAAACCTTATTAGAATAATAAAACCATAAAGCATTATTATAATGCACTATATCCATGACCTGGTCAGTTTTGCCACATCTTACCACTTCTCCCTAACCTCATCCAGCCACACCTTACTGTTAATAGCATACAAATTCTTAGGGACACATCTGCTCAAAACCAGAAATGGGCTCCCTTTCTCTGGCCCTGAATGTCCATTCATGCTAACTCACAGATCACCTCCTCAGAAGGTATAGTCTTTCTCCCTCATCTTTTCTAACTTTTCAGAGAGAAACCAGAAACTTGTCTGTGTTCAAAATATCACACTGTATAACCTCCAGCTAAAACAGAGCCTCTAATATTTTTCCCTAGTGTAAATAATGTCAGAATTAAGCCTTAGACAAATTTATATTTATTGATTCCTATAATGTCCCAGAGGGCAGAATAGGTGGTTAAATTTAATCTGGCAGGTTACAAACAGTTGGACTTCAGTCAAATTTAGCTTATTCATTCCCCCCAAAAAGTCTTCTTTTCTTATTACTTATTTTCATTTTTCTGATGTTGCTTCTTTTTGTGCTTTTTTTTTTTCTTCTTCTTCTAAAACAATTCATGTTCTCTCTGGACAGTAACCGTGAGTGACTTCTTGTCCTGTTCTGCAAGCGAAGGAGAATAAACCTCATGGGTTTACTCATTCTCAATTATATGTATTTTATCTGCAATTCTTAATGTGCCTACTCTTCTGTGAATAAAGAGATTCATGAGGGGATTTTTAAGGATTTCTGGCTCGGGAAAACATACTACCAAGTATTCTTGGGTATTTGTGAAAGTTGCCTTAATTGTGAATGTACTGAGAAGTAAAGGAACAAAATACTGGGTGTGAGAAGTTAATCTGTATCTCTATTCTGTACAAATGTTCATTTTTACACTTACAGAGAATTCTGGGCTAGTTACCTAGCTCTGTGGCTCCCCTTTCCAGACTAGAGGGGACTGTGGAACTATCATGGCCTTCGTTTCTTCCCCCAGTAAAGGAGACCTTGAAGAAAAGATGCTGAGAGTCCTGGTGGGCAAAAAGGTGACTGTGAATTCAACAACAGGCCTTGTACCAAAGTCCAGTGATGCCCAGTGTCCTGGGCTTCATCAGATGGAGCATTGCCAGAATATGGAAAGTGGCAATACTTCATCTCTTTTCAGAAGAAATGCTCCCCACCTTTCTTTTCTCAGTGTTAAGACTCCTTGTGATTTGTACTTCACAAGATGAGTCTTTGACTCTTTAAGCAAAATCTTAAAAGATATCTTTCAAAAAACAATGCAATACATCAAGTAGAACTTTTAAACAATGTACACACTCCTGGTAGGAAGAAAAATAAATTCAACATACATTAACAAAATGATTTTGATCAATGGATGAAATAGCTACCTAAGATGTAGAAACTCAAGGGAGCAATCGTTAACGGCAATAAGTTGAGGCAACACGCTATTACCCTTAGCCCTAGTATCATACTATTTCTCAGATAAATTTTTCAGTTTTCCGCATCTCATAGTTGGTTTCTTCTCCAGAAACTGCTGAATATTTTGAGACAGTACCTACTAGAAATTTTATGCTTACTTTTGGGACATGAAAAATAGTTCTTTTTCCACTTAAAAGAAGCAAAGGAAAGTGACCTTGCAGCTTCATACGAGTTGTTTTATCTTGTTCTGCTTTAGTATTTGCAAAGGTTTATGAAGTTCCGTGGCTCCTGTTTCTTCTGTAAAGACAAAAAGCTAAGGAGGATGGGCTTTGAGAAAAGCATAGGGCAATTTCAATCTCAGCAAAGGCATTCCCCTTCAAGGAAGGGGATTCTTGCAAATTGAATAACCACTGTGCAAGAAAATTATTCAAGTCTTCACAATATCCTTATAAACTATCAAATAAACCATGATTTTTAGTTTTAGAAAAGCAGGATTAAAAAAGAATCACATTGCTAACATCACATTAAGATGAGATCTTGGAATTAAACATTCTCTTAAAATGTTATACCAGAGTTAAGAGACAGAATGGCTAATAGAAAGCAGAGGGTTGCTAGAAGATGACCAAAAAAAAAAAAAAATCATCTCATAAATTCATTTTGTCCCCATGTTCAGAAGTACATGATTTTCGGGTTTGGCCTTTTTCAAAGAGATGCAATGGAAACGGGGAAAGCACAGAAAAAGCTAATAAGAATGGTTGAAGGAATTAATTCTTCCAGACAAAAGATGAAAGTGCAAGTAAAAAACATTGTAAGGAATCATGAATGACATAGAAAATAAAATACAGAATAACTATCTGCTGTATCTCATAAAGCAAGAATTAGGTGGTAGTGACTAAAATTATTAGAGAACAAGATTAAAAAAGAAAAAGAAATAGTGTTTTCATAAAGAAAGACCTTATATCTGACAAAGGTAGAAGTGTGTTCAAAAGATTATCACAAATTAATAAAAAAAATCCAATAAACATTATCAAACATAATGGAATGGATAAGATGTTTGTTCTGAAAAGTCTTGAAAGATAGCATGCCAGAGGAAACATGATTTTCTATTTGCCCTTTTTTATGCTCTTTCTGTTACTGGCCACTCAGGGGTGACTTAGAAAGATGGTCTTTTATCTGGCCAGCTATAAACATTTCATATTTTTATTATGGACAGCTGCCAGTATTGAGAAAATGTGCAGTGCTTTTTATTTTGTTTAAGTTAGTTTAAGTTTAAGTCTATCTTTGCATTTCTGATCTATGCAAGGGATTTTGTTAAGCTCCCGTGAAGCTAGTACAGCGGATTTTCATACTTTCTGTAAAAGCCAAGGGGGAAACCTGAGGGCTTCTCTTTCTTGCCCTGTACCTACTCTTACAAATGAAGAGGTTTGCACTGTAACTGTGCTCAGGTATTTGGAAAAGAACACTATTTTCCTATTTTGAGCAGCCAGCTTCTAGCTAGAAAAAATATACTAAACTTTACAGATCCTGTCCCAGGGAAGATTTCACCAGATATATACTCCTGGTTCCTGTTAGGATGAGCCAATGAACTTGAAATGTCATATGAAATATTTTAGGCTGAAGAACATGTTCAAACAATGGGAAAATAATCACCGTTATCCACTGGATTCTGATCAAAATCAGGACACCAAATATCATGGCAAATGCAAGTGCTGTGTCGAGTGATGTGCTGACACCCATATTTTGAGAGAATTTCAGGCTTTGCATAACCACAGCGTATATGTATATAAGGCTCAACATGACATATCCCTTAACTAACAATCCAGACTCTCTCTTTAATTATATCTTACAATAAGGCATTCCTGCAAGGCTGACCTTTCTAAAAGAACCTGGCAAGTTGTAGATATTTTTGGTAAGTTTTCAAGGATGACCAAATACTCTAATCTGTTTCTTGTAGTGAAATCATGACAAATTCTGCAGATGCCACTATTTCTGTAGTTATTGGTCAGCTATTTTAAGCAGCAGGTATCTAGGTGCATCTAGGTGCATGAAAGATTGTAAAAGGATATTCTGTCATACAAATCTTTTGATTCAGTGCTAGTAAAATGAGGGTGCACACATATTTTGGCAAGAAAGTATGTCAACCAGTTTCTGGCTATTTATGAAAACATGAAAATGTTTTCATACACAAGTGTTTTCTAATAATTTTTTCTACCTGGCAATACTTTTTATCTCTGTTCTACACTTTGACAAAGTCAATATATGACTTCGACAGTATATGACTATGACGAAGTCAATATATGAACTGGCAATGATATGTATTTAAGAATATATAAATTACAATGCCTTCATCATTCCACTGAAGTTGACTAGAGAGATGTTTAAGTGATTTTGTAAGCATACACTCTACAGGTGCTTCAGAGAAATATACCATGAAAGAGCCTACAATCTTCTATAATTATAATCCAGTTGAAATCTTATATAATGGTCAAAACATTGATTTTTTTCTCTTCATTTCTTTGAAAACAGCTTAGTATCTTGCCATGCAACAGAGAAAGCACCTGACAAGGTTTATTAATGGCTTTCTTTCCTTACATATAATTGTGTTTTTCCCTTCAGAAAAAGACATTTAAAGATCAAATGTTGAGAGGCGCAATTATGTGATTATTGTACAAAACAGTAGTTCCTTACAGTTTGTGGCTGATTCACAATCTCTACCTAGGCAAGGCTGCTCTCAGAAGACTGCAAATAAGAACACTAAATTTTTACATGTGATATATAAATGCATACCTCCAGCTTTATCTCCAATCACAGCAGAAAAATTCTATTTCTATTCCTGAATTGTTTATTTTATGTAAAAACAACAGCAAACACCATTTGGCTGTCTCTTGAGCTAATCAACTGATGCAAGCAACATTTCTCTGAAGGAAATGGATTTTAAATCCATTAATTTGAATGAAGTAACATCAAATTAACATGCTTTATTTGTCTTACAGGTTCCATGACTGTTTCAAAATCATTAGGTTTCCATGTTTAATTCTCCAAAATGATTCTCCACTAATTTAAGAGTCATGATATTTTGAAAAATGTGTAGCAAAATGTTGTAATACTATTTCTTCTCCCGCAACAGCTGCTCAATTTCAAGCCCAGGACTGCATATGATATATTGAATCCTCTTCAGTTACAGACTTACTTACACACAGACTTGCAGACAGAACCATTATTGCTGCTGCCATTACTGCAGCAACAATCAAATGTGGCATGCTGGATCACAGATACGTGAATTATATTTGCACAGGTGAAGGAGGCTTGTGAAGAAGGCAGCTTCAAGCCACCTTCGCTTGTCTCCGCTCTGAGCAGTTTTGGTGTGTACAGTGCGTTGGCACAGATTAGAGTAGATTAGAATGCTTGGAATCTCACCAGCTGGATACCTGTTTGAGCACAGCCAGAAAACGGAGGAGAGAGTCCACTGATTTCAGTTGTTTCCATAATTATTTTCTCTTAAAAATTTGTAGTATAATTGTTTTCAGTGTAGAAATAATTCTGTTGTGCCCTGACAGACTACCGTCCTCAGCTACTGATCCTGGACAACTGAAAAAACTTTTTCTGAGATCTTCAAATAAAAGTGAAAAAACAGTAACAATTACAACAACAAAGGAGCAATGATCAAAATTACACTTTATTCTTGGGTCTTGAGGATGGTATTCAGCATAAAATTTCTGTAGAGGTAGGAAGAAGTATTAGTCACCTCAAAATGTTGTTGTCTTGAAAGACTTATGAAAGCTCTTGGAACAGTTAACTGGAGTGTGACAAAGTTGTCACTTTCTCTGTATTACAGACACTAAAAAATATCTATCATCAACCTTGAGGAGGAGGTATATTATGCTGAAAAACATATTTTTTGAATGCATTCAGAATTTGGACCCCATTGTCACATGGAATGCTGATATTTCATCAACTTCTTGGTAACTTTCTACTACTTTATACAAACTCAGATTCCTTTCTCAATGTATATCTCAATATGCAAAAAGGAACTACTATTTTACAGTTGCTATTTTAAGTTTGATACCACAGAATGTATGTTTTAACAACTACCCATAAACAGAAACAGAAATATTCAAGTTTTGGAAATATTAATAGAAATACTATATTAATACATACACATATGTAACTAAGCTTATAAAAATGTCAAGTTTTATACATATATGTATGTGTAAATTCACAGATATACATATATATCTGCATACATATAAATATATGCACACATATATACAAGTATTTGTGTTCTTATGAGAAAATAAATGCCTCAAAAGTGAGCAAAGCAAAAACTAACAAAAGAGACTTTTTATGAAAAATATATATATATTTGTAGAATAATAGTTAAAATATATCTCCTCAAGCTGTATAAAGGGGACTGACAAAAAGAGAGCAGCACAGTAGCTGACCAAACTGTGAGCATCCTCACAGGCAGGCTACAAGTAAGGACCCCAGAGACATTCAGTCTGTGTTTTAGATGTTCTACTACACAGGAGTTTGATAATGAGAATATCTCACAGGGAGGGAAACTGCATTTAGAATGTGTATTTTATCTACATGATAGTAAAATGATTATTTTGAAGGAAACTGTAATTAAGGGCACTTTATGAAAAAATATCAAAGGGATTGTGGGAAGGAGACATACTGTGTGTACATCTCAGGTGAGTCTGGAGAATTATGATCGTTTTAATGGTGAGAAGATCCGTGTGAATGTAGCTTTTTATATATCTTACCTGCTGCTTATACTTTTCTAGTTCATCCCAAAAGAATAGCAGTCAGCAGCTAAAGCAGCTCAAAAAGCAAAGCTAGCTCTAGGTAAATGTGCAGCAGAAGAATGACTTTGACTCATTTCCAAAAAAAGGTCTGAAACTTCCTTTTAGTATTTAGCCACAAATAGAAGGAGAGAACCAACGTAAGGCTGCTGGAACCAAGCAGATGAACCACAGGGATAAGTCTAATGTATGGGCTTTGATCACAAACCGACATATAGAGGACAAAAAAGTTTTCCAAAAGTTAATAATATCAGACCTCTGACAAACACAGATCAGAAGGCAAAAGTAGTTGAAAATGAGCTAAACTAAATGATAGAAGAGAGAAATTCAGGCCAGCATTCAGGCCAGCAACTCCTTGCTGGTTGTCATCCCTCATCAACCCATTGGGAACCACCCAATACACAGCCCTTGAGCAGAGCCAGCCATGGTGGAAGATCAGAGAGAGAGACTATTCTTACTCGCAGTCCTCAGAGACTCTGGGGAGAAAAGGTACTGCGCTACTCTCGGTGTGGCTTTCCCACAAAGAACGAAAATCCTTGCTCCTTAGGATGCATTCTGTGGCCCAGGTCTTGATTCAGGAAGACAATACCCCACTTGTGTGTACACTGGTATGCATACTTGAAGACCAGCATCCCTTCAATAGCTATGGCACAGCACGAGGAATCAAGATAAAACACGTAACAACTCTACAGAACTGTAACACTACAAACCATTGAATAACGCCTTTAGAAGTGATGTTTGCACGGCCTAGAGTGATGCAACTATACGAAAACATCAGTTTTTGCAGTAGGGTTGCTCACACTAAGACTAGGTAACCCTGAGTATTGTCACTAGGTATTAGTCACTCAAGAGCACTGTGGTGAAGACAGAGAGGAGTTTATACCCAAATATAAATTAAGATAAAAGACTCTAGATTAAACAAGTGATGGTACCAGCATGTTACATCAGTAACTTTTAATTGATTTCTCTACAGCTATTTGTTCTTCGATCTAAGCACAGTGATAAAATTATTGTGATTTTTAATTGTATTATGTTAGTGTTATGCTAAATTCACCTATAAATGTAGGCACATTTGAAGCCCTATAATCTTTATATACAAAGATCATTCTCTGTCAATAGTTGCTTATATAGCCACACTAAATAAATCACTTTGTTATATTGCAGATGGGAGCCTACTTTGTCCAAGTTAGAACTGCAAAATTGGAGAAATTGATAAATATTTCATACATGAAAAAGATACAGGTATGAGCCCCTTAGTCTTAAATTATAAGAACTTTTAAGGTTGAGATCTAGACTTTTTAATCCAATCTTGGTAGGGATAAGAAGTCAAAAGCAGCTACCTATACAATATTTGATATTTTTTGTGGCAGGTTAACACCGACTTTTTGCATTTTCCTTCTACATACAAATAACGTAGTTCATGGCTGTTTGTAAACACTGACTATTCATTCACAGTCTTGCCTAGAACTGAAATAATTTTATTTGCATAAAACCAACATATTCAAGGTATTATAGGTAAATCATTATGAGGAGAATGTGTCAATTTTAATTAAAGGTCACAGTTTTCAGTCAGTACTATGCCGCTGCAGGGTCTGCAACACCTTGCATTGTTAGTACCAGGACTCTCAGGTACAGGATAACCCTGTTCTTTTCCAAATTTGCCTACAGCTTGCAGCTTATTTGTACAAATCTTCTTTGTCATAGTTCATTCTTAAGACGAGTCCTCCTGCTCGCATTTCTAATAAGATGTTTAGGAGGCCTTGTAATGCATCTCCACACTAGAGGGAAGGGGAAAGGAAATGGAACAGTAAGGGAAAAAAGTCAATTCTTTGTTTCTTATTCAAAAGCATTTATGTTCATATTAATTCTCTTGGACAAATTTGCATTCTGCTTTTGTCCTGTCCATCTTGAAATCTTGATTTTGTGTGAATTTTAGGACTCAGATCTTTCTTCCTTTGAGGACTGGATATTTCAGACCTGATGACCATCTAAAACCCTCCTTGAAGTCTATGAGAGTTGCTGAATGTTTAGCAAGTCTTAAAATATGTCTCACTCAAGTTTCTATTAATATACATGAAAACTATGATTGAAGTCCTTAGCTAAGGGGTCTGAAACAAATGAGCATTTCTGTGAAGTCAGCATGTCACTGAAATATTTGCATGATTCAGAAAGGTGATCTAATAATAGGATAAGCAGTACAGAGACTTGATCTACTGATTTTAGATTTCAAATGGGCCTAGAGTTTGTGAGTCATGTTTTCTGCTAAAAATGATCAAGTGGAGTCTTACATGTTTGCTTTATCTTCTTTCTAAAAATCTAACACAACAAATTTCTCCAGTTTTGCAAATTCACCATTCCTTTTGATAAAGGTTTCCTATATGCCCTTACTTACTTCAAGGCTAACTAAAAGGCTGATTAAAAAGACTAGTTGTTTTGTTTTGTTTTGTTTTCGTCTGGAAAATTGATCAATTTAATTGCACTGGTATTTACACTTTTCCTCTTCTATATTTCATATGTAATTGTTCTCAATATTTGTCTCACACACATTTATTTTCAAATTAGTTTCCTCTTGATTCATATATTCTTCTATTGCTTTTTCAACAATGTGTTTTGCATACAATATGCATTTCAATTGAACTGTCCGCAGTTCAGTTTCTACTAGGTTTTGATTCCTTGTATGAATAGATTAAAGACACAAATTGAACTGAACCACAGTTCCCAGTGGCCTAAGTGGAAACATTATTTCACAGGAAAGTTCTGTCTACTTTAGTCTTTAAACAATAAAATTACTAGAAAATAAGAGCATGAGATATGTAATGTAATATCTAAGCATGGCAGCTCACTGAGAACAAACATACTAAGACTTTTGTTGATACATAGCTTTTTTTTTTTTTTTTAGCATTCAGTTTGTTTAGGCAAATTTTATTGCTCTCTTTCTTGTGACCATGCTTTTCCATTACCAATTGTAGTTATAAATCAAAAAGGCAAGGACAAACTGCAGGTACCTGGAGGGAGGGAGCAGGAGAAAGATAGATAGATTACATAGAAAACCTGTGAGCTAGTTAATTAAAACAAGTGATTTCTTTTTTCCTTTGAGGATTTTGTAATAGCCTATTTAGTAACTGAAGTAAATGAAAGATGTCCCAAAATAATCCAGATGTTGAATACAATCAGAGGTTGACAAAGACTTCAGGAGTTCTGCAGTGCAACACTAGGCCAAAACAGGGTCATCTGTGAGTTCAGACTAGATTCAGAGATTTACCCTGCTGGGGCCTGAAAACCTCCAAGGACAGAGACACACAGTTTCTCCATCTCTTGTTTCACAGGCTGAGTGCTCTCCTAGGAAAAAAGAAAAACAAACAAACAAAAAACAACAACAACAACAACAACAAAAACACCTTTCCTATATATTTTCCAGTCCTCTCCTGTCCAGTTTATGAGCTATCTCTCTTTCTTCCATACTGTGCCAAGCCCGGCTGCATCTTTCCAGCCCCTGCCTGTTGGTGCTCAAGCTACTGAGAGGTGACCCAAGACTACCTTGCCCCAGCCAGACAGCACTCACAGCCTCTCCTAGAAGCACTGGGCTTCCACCCTGATGTCTTAGTGTCTCCCCTAAGCTTAATCATGCTTATCAATGTCTGTCTTGTCCTGGTTTGTGGGGGACTGGGGCTGGATGTAGCATTCTAGAGTTGCTCTAATGAGCACTGCTTTCCCTTTCCCTCAAGCTACCTACTGGCTACATTCCTGCCCACCAGGAGCTCTGGGAATTTTTCAGCAGAGCTGCTTCCCCGATGGTTAAATTTCAGATGCTGCAAAGTGTTATTTTCTATACGTTTGTTCAGTTTCATAAGACTCCTGTTGGTCCATTTCTCCCTGCTGCCTATGTCCCTCCAAAAGAGTCATCTAGAATATCAAACAGACCCTACCTTGGTGGCATTCGCAGACTTAATTGGGGTGCAGTCATGGATCAACATCAAGGATGTTAAATGGAATGGGTCCAGGGCAGATCCCTGAGAAACTTCGTTTGACTGTCTTCCAAGCAGAGTATGAAACATTTCTCCCAGTCACCCATCTAACAGTGCAGCCATCCAGACCACAGCATTTCAGAATGGATATAATGCTGCCAAAGCAAACCTTGTAAAAAAGGTTTTCTGTAAGCAATGTATACAGCAGCCGGTGTTCCCTGTCACAGATGGCAACCCTGTTTGTATGGCAGGTCAGTAAGGCTCTTCCCCAAAACCCTTTTTTTCCTTTGTGTGCCCAGAAATGACGTCTAAGAATTCTTCCATAATTTTCCCACGGATCAAAGGGAGGGCTCTAGTTCCCGAATCATCGTTTTCTATCTTTTTGAAGTGGGTACAGCCTTTGTCTTCCTCCAGTCACCTCTACAAATCATAGGAAGAAAAGTAGGAATGATCTCAGACAGCTTTTCCACATGAAGAGAAAGTCTAGACTTGTACATATATAGATGGCCAATTATAAGCTTAGTTTGCTGTTGCCAATATAGGCCTAGTCATAGAATTAACATAAACTGTTGTCTGAGAAGACGAATAAAGTTTAAAAAAAAAAAAAAACGGAAATGTGTTTTGTTTTTCTATTTCTATTTTTTGGAGGTATATGGGAGAAAGGTTCTGTGTGGGAAACATATGTATTTTAACATAATTCAGTAAAATTATGCTTCATAAAGTCAAAAATGAAATATCTGTGCACAGATCTGCAGAAGATCTGTTTATATTTAACACTATCTTCTTTTAAATTATGTTCAATCCCATCTCTAACCTTAGATAAATACTTATTAGCAGCTCTTTCAGAATATTCTTAAAATATAATAATGGTGATTTTATTTCTTTTCTATGGCATGGATTCTATTTCTTTCTCCTACAAATTAATAAAAGCTTATGAATGAAAAATATTATGCTTACATTTAAACCAATAAAAGACTTAGGAGCTTTTTGATTTAGGTTCTCCAGTAATTTCATTTTTTTGTTCAAAAGACACTGCATCTCCAAACACATTGGAGTCTGCTCTGATAATAGTTTATTAATAAACATCATTCATTTGCATTTTGCAGCTTTAGTAAAAGATGCATTACCCTTCATTATTCTGTTCATGAACCTGATGATAATTTCTACATTGTTCTTTTTAATTGCTTTCCAAGTTCACAGCTCTTCTTCTACATAATAATCTTACACTTATACTGAATCCTTTATCCTCAAATATACCAAAGCCCTTCAAAGAGTGTGAGCTGAATTCTGTCCTCAGTTATATCCAAACACCCACCAGCTGGAAAAAAAAAAAAAAAAAAAGGAAAACTGTGAGGATATAATTTGATAACCTGAATGAAAGTTCAAGTTCAGGTAAAACCGATCAACTTATCAGAAATCACAGAACTGGTTCAAACTGCTGAAAAATCATCTTCTGTAGTTCAGTTTTGTTTCCTCCGAGATAAGTAACAGGCATATTGTGATATCTTTCATCCAAATTATTGCTGTGCTCTCTGATGATATCTAGCACATGTGCTTTAAGATTATTTTTCCAAAACCCATTGTTTGAATGCTGCCCAACCTAAAGTGTGTAAGAGAATAAAGATTCTAGTAACAGCAAAATTGAACACTGATTTTTTAATAATTAAGTGAATAAAAAACAGATAAAAATATTACAACAAGAAAAAATGTCAAAGAACACACAGTATTAAGTATGATTGGTTAGACAAGAAAATCAAGTCAGGATTATCGAGGGACTTTCAGGATATAGATTTCTTACCTTCTTCTGTTGTTTTAGCTTATAAAACCATTTTATCAAAGGATTCTACAAAGGCTTTATTTCTTGCTATATGTCATGAACAACTAGGCATTCCTTGCAGGCATATTTTTGTCTACACAGTGTTTATCTGCACATTCCAAATAAGTGTTGAAGATGATCGAATGGAGCCGTGTTTAAAAACATGTGGGCCAAAAATGAGTGTTAAGTGATTTTTGAGAATGTAAAACTGGTATTTCAGCAAATATTTTTCACTGGTGCACTGGGTGTAGACAACATTCTAACATTTTCTGCCATGCAATTCAATTTTCAATAAAGCTTTATAATGCAATCACGATGTCATCCCTAAATATTAAAATTCTGTTAGGAACTCCAGATGTGGTATGTCAGGAGCTTTTTTTTTTTCCCTAACCAGCCACACTGAGTGCAAAACAATGAAATATTTTTTACTATTTATGTTTTTACTATTATGTTATGTCCTATTATGCAGATTTTTAAGTATTCTCTCTCAGTTTTCTTCAGCAAAATCCAGAGAATGCAACAGGACCATATGTAGAACACTGGCAAGATTAAACATTTCATCAGCAACAGAACTAAGTGGAGGAGTCTTCTTCTTAGAAAAGTTCTAAGACAATGTCCATGTTTTAATTTCCCTTTGTGTTAATGACCCCAAGAAGAGCTCCACTTGTGGTATGTAGGAGCTCTGTATCTCCATGACACTCTAAAACATTTAGAATTCACACTGGGTTCTTTACCCAAACAATTTTTTTTTCTTCCAAATTGCAGAAGCATGTCTGCAAAACAGGAATTATAATATCAAAAAAAGCAAAATTCTCATTCCATTTTTATTACAAAACTGAAAAGTTATTAATAAATACACTAACAAGTGAGTATGAGCTGAGTATCTAGAGATTCTCGAAGTGGCTCATTCTGTATCATCTTCCCTCTGGATTTGTGTCTTCTCTCAAATATATTGATTTTAATTCAAAAAATCTACTCATTGAAATTCTTTTCTTAGTACATGGGGCATATAGATCCTAAAAATATTCATTTTAGAGCTTTGCTATCCATGTGTTTTCATAGGTTATTTAAAGACAATCAGTTTATAAGGTTTATGAGTGTGTGGTTTTAAACTAGAAATAGAGAGTTTTAATGGATAAAATAACATTTGGATTACTAACCGACACTTTCACTCATCTCTGAACATTTCTGTATTTTCATTTTTATATGAGGGGTTCTTACACTGTTTTGCATAATAAATAATTCCCTATTTGAATGTACAGCTGCTGTTTATCTGGGTGATTTTGTTTCTGATACTCAGGAGAGAGCTGCCACAGATCTTCAGCTGCATAAAACCTTGAGGGGCCACACATGCCGAAGACAGAAAATGCAATTGTGACTCACATGAGACTGTGAAATGCTAGTGTAAAAAGGTCGCAGCACATTGTCATTTACTCCTCAGTAGCTGAAGCCTGGAAGGTGAATCCTCTGTAGAAATACAGATATGGTTATATATCTGGAACAAAAAGAGTAAAATGTGAGATGTCACGGTCACAAGAGGAAGGATCTCAGAGGCATAGAATGGAAGAAGTTGGAAGAACTCAATTATTATCCACCATCACCAGAGAGGTTTTTAAACCTCCGAGGCAAACAAGGAGAAAGTCAGCTTAGACACAGATGTCCAAGACACTAATTAAATTATTGTGCAATGACACAAGCAAAATTGTCTCTCTGCTAGGGTAGTCTGCCATGTATATTTGTGTTAGGGCAAATGCATGACTAAAATCATGTTTGAAACAGTAGGAAGCTTCCGCTGTAATTCAGCCACCTGTTACGATGAAAAACTATTTTATTTATTTATTTATTTATTATTCCCATTCATCTCATCAAAAGCCTTTTTTCCACTGCATTCCTGGAGAAACTGAAAGCAAATAGTTACCTGACAGTTCTCAGTTCTGAACACTTGTTATTTTTTCTGGATAGAAAACTACAACTCTTAAAGAGCCTGGAGTGTCATGAGAGACCTACATTTCAGAAGCAGTTCTACCTGCCTTGCAAGCTAAGAAATCATTCTGCAGTTTATATTTCAGGCAACTTAGTTACACGAGGCTGAGAGAGAGTGGGACTGCATGCTTGCTATAACCTTTTGTAATGGAAAATAAATCAGATATTGTTTTAAATAGACCTGAAGACCATGCTAAAAAGAAAAGGAAAAGAAATGAAAGGAAATGAAAAAAATGGGCCAGTTTTATTCTAACTTTATTATTATTATTATTTATTATTACCATTACTATTGCTGTTATATAACAATAGCAACTTGGATCTAAGAGATGTACCTTAGAGTATCTGCTTTCCTAACAATTAATCCCAAATTCATCTTTGTGAAGAAGTTTTAATAAGAATTACATGAAGGAGACAATTCTAGCTAAAAAAAAAAAAGGCAATAAAAAACTTCACCCATTTTATTATTTCAAATGTGATAAGAGACCATTTCTCCACTTACATTCACTGCTCAAAGCTCTGTTGTAGGCAGTTCTTACATTTACTTACTTTTGAAATGGTAGAATAAAGGGAGAATTGGAAATTACAGAAGTATCTAATTCCCATTCCTAGCGGTTTCCAGACCATTACTCCTAACTGGATCTTCTCTTCATACTTTTAAAATAATCACTGGTAAGGTTTATGCCAACATATTCCAAACCTTTATGAAAGTGTCATATCTAAAAGTGAAGCCTTTGACAACAGGTAACAAAATCTGCCAGACGTATCTGTAGACCAAGTGTGGAGTATTTTTGCACAATTAGAGTTTCAATTCTTTCTATTTTTTTTTTTGGGGGGGGGGAAGAAATGAAATTTGAAAAATAGAGATATTCACATTCCATCATAGCACCTTCTTGCATGTGAGATGCCAAAAAATAAATCATATAAAGCTGCAAATTAATTATGCTAGAAGTAAGAAGTATCAAGAAATACACCATTACCCTTGGAAACTGAAGTCTGCCTCAGGATCACAATTGACCAAACAATTGATAACATACTGATATTGTACACATACTCAAAGCATCTATTAAAAGGATAACTAATTGGATACTACTGTCTAGTAACAGTGAAAGTTTCTGTTATAAGGGTCTTTGCATCTTCATCTTGATAGGCTCACTAAACTACCATTTTGTTCCTAACTTATATCTGTCCTGTGGCTCTGAATGATTATTCACATAAGAGGAATAAATAACAATACAAGGACTTCAGGATGTCTCTAATCCAAACTCTTCTAGGTTGTCCCAGCTATGAGATCGGAGAAAGCTGCTTAGTGCTTTATCCTGTTAAGGCCTGGAAACCTCTAAGGATAAGGATGACACAATCTCTCTAGTTTCCTCTGTGATGCTGCTGGATTGTCTTCGTGGTGACTTTCTGTTTTTTTACTATTATTATTATTATTATTTAGATCCAGTTTGGAACTCTCTTGTTTCAGTTTATGTCTTCTATCTCCTGCCCCCACTCAATGCACTGCTGTGAAAAAGGTTGGTTCTGAATCTCTGACCCACGTCTCTGTGTGAACAAGGCAGATCTAAAGCCTCCCGTGAAGCCTTCCTTTATCCAGACTGAATCAGTCCCAGTCCTGCAGGCTTTCCTTATAGGACCTGAACTGCAGCAAATACCCATCTCAGTTGACTCTGTGACCTCAGTAAAGTTTATGAATGTATCTCATATTACAGGATCCAAAACTGGTATTTGCATTCCAGATGTGGTCTAAGAAGTCTTGAGCCAGTTATGGTGATAAGGAAGATATCTTCCTTGAGTATTCCATCTGTTCATGCAATCCTGGAGGCTGGCGACCTTCTTTGCTGACAAGAGATACTGCTGCCTCATGTTCGGCTTGATGTTCACCACAACCCCTAGGTTCCTCTATGTGAGAACTGCTCCTGAACCGGTCAGTCTCCAGGATGTATTACTGGATTATCTTGGCTGTATTTTTTTTAACCTTCTCCAGTGTGTAAGTTCACATTTATCCCTGCTTAATTTCAGGAGGTTCCTATTGGCCTGTTCCTCAGGAACGTCCAGGCTCCCCTGGACATGGACTCACTCTCAAACATATTTACTGCTGACCCTATTTGGTGCTATCTATCTGAAACACTTTATAATCTGCTTCAGGTTGCTGAAAAAAATGTTAAGATACTTTCCAGAACAGATCCCTGTGTTGTCCAAATTGTTGCCAGTTTCCAGTTAAAGCACAAAACATTACCCACTAATGTCAAAATTTCCAACTCCCATCCAAATAATTTCCCAATTTAGATATAAGAATGTTATGCCATTGTCAAAATCTGTGCTAAAGAAGAAGTTAATGACATCCATTCCTCTGCTGTGTTCTGTTCTCCTGATTTATTTATTTATTTGTTATTGCTAGAAGGAAATCCTATGGGTCATGCATGATTTACCTTTGGCAAATCCACCCTAACTATTTTCCATTACCTTATGCTCTTTCATGTGCTTAGAAGTATAATTCAGGAAGACCCACTCCCTACCCACTCCCTGACTTTCTCTGGCATAAAGGTGAAGCTAACTCGGATTGTTCTTTCAATGGTTTTTGAAGACAGATGTGACCTTTAACTTGTCCCATTCATCAGAAATTTCCCTTAATCTCCATGACTTTTGAAAAATGATTAAGAACAACCCTGTGTCAACCAGTTTCCTCAACATCCTTCTATGAAATCCGTCTGACATTTATGAGTCAAATTCTCTCAAGTCATAATACTTGATCTGCATCCACTGTCTTCTCCTTTTTGAAGCCCTCATCAGTCACATAGGTCTAAGAGACTTTGCCAGGGAAGACTGTGTTGAGGAAGGCATTGTATTCCCCTGCCTTATTAGTATCTACTGTTACCCATCCAGCAACATTTTCTCACATTTTTCCCGTTCAACTTTCTACTGCTATTTATTCATAGCTCACTATTATTGATTATCTTAATTAGAAAGAAAAGTCTGTCCCACATGACCGTTTTAAAAGAGTGGTTTCTATTGACCATTTACAATAGCTTTATTTATGTCCAATTTGTTCACTTGGAACCACCCAGGGAAACCTATAGAGGGGTACCCCAAATTCTCAACTCAGGACATTCATGGAATCATAGAATCATTATGGTTGGAAAAGACCTTGGAGATCATCATGTCCAACCATAAGCCCATCACCACCATGCCTGTTAAAACCTATCCCTAAGTGCCTCATCTACACATTTCAGGAACAATGCCAGGGATGATGACTCTACCACTTCCCAGGGCAGCCTAGTCCAATGCTCTTTCTTTGTAGAAATTCTTCCTGGTGTCTAACCCGAACCTCCCTGGGCAGAACTTGAGGCCATTTCCTCTTGTCCTATCCATAGTTATTCTAGAGAAGAGATCAACCCCTACCTCACTACAACCTCCTTTCAGGTAGTTGTAGAGAGTGATAAGGTCTCTCCTGAACCTTCTCTTCTCCAGACTAAATAACCTCCGCTCCCTCAGCCATTTCTCATAAGGTTTGTGCTTCAGCCCCTTCACCCTTTATTGCTCTTCTTTGAACACACTCCAGCATCTCAGTGTCCTTCTTGTAGCGAGGGGCCCAAAGCTGAACACAGTATTTGAGGTGCAGCCTCACCAGGGTAAGTGCAGGGGCACAATCACTTCCCTGGTGCCACTGCCTACATTGTTCCTGAATCAAGCTAGAAGGATGTTGGCCTTCTTGGCCACTGGGGCACACAGTTAGCTCTTGTTCAGACGGCTGTCGACCAATGCCCCCAGATCCTTTTCTGCCGCACAGATCTCCAGCCATTCTGCCCCAAGACGGTTGCGCTGCATGGGGTTGTTGTGACTGACATGCAGGACCCGACACTTGGCCGTGTTGAACCTAATACAGTGGCCTTGGCCCATGCATCCAGCCTGTCCAGATCCCTCTGTAGAGCCTTCCTACCTTCAATCAGATCCACTCTTCCTCCCAGTTTGGTGTCATCTGCAAATTTGCTGAGGGTGACCTCAATCCCCCCATCCAGATTATTCATGAAGAGATTAAAGAGGACCAGCCCCAAAACTGACCTCTGGGGAACACCGATTGCCTGCTGGATTTAACCTGCCTTTCATAAGCCCATGTTGGCTGGGCCTGATCTCCTTGTTGTTTTACACATGCTGAGTGATTACCCTCAAGATGATCTGCTCCGTAACTTTTTCCCAATACAGAGGTCAGGCTGACAGGTCTGTAGTTGCCCAGATCATCCACCCAACTCTTCTTGTAGATAGGAGTCACACTGGCAAGTCTCCAGTCATCTGGGACCTCCCATGTTGACCAGGACTGCTGATAGATGATGGAGAGTGGCTTGGCAAGCACTTCTGCCAGCTCCCTCGGAACCCTCAGGTGGATCACGTCTGGTCCCATGGACATGTGAGTGTCCAAGTGGAATAGCAGTTCATTGACTGTTTCCTCCTGAATTATTAACCATATATCTATCTGAAAGATTAATCAATACTTCTAAACATAACTGAACTAGACACAGCAGGAGATGCCTGGAAGAATTTCTGGAAGTTTCCCAGCCTTCCATTTTGAGAGCACCTGACATAGGGTCATGTTCTTAATTGTGAAGGTCAGATAATCTACAAGTTCCTAGTTCCAGACTAGTTCATCTATGCAGATGAATGGCTGAGTGATTTATGGATTGTCAAAGAAATCAATAACTTTATAGAAGAAAGTTCATACTATCATAGCCTTGTTATTCTGCACCTTGTTATCCTGCTACACCATACTTAGAAGAACAAACTTTTTTGTACTTTTTATGAGTAAAACCCTATAGCTCTCACCACACTGCCATCATTCTGATACTGCCTAAATGTTTCTATACTTTATGAAAAATGTAATTGTTTTACTTATATTATCATTTGCGAAAATGGGAAAATGTCATTTGCAAAAGATGAGCCATACCACACTATGAAGGTTTACTTTCTGAATTTCTTTACATCTGAACATGTTGATAATGAAAACTGGGCATGATTTTACTTTAATAAATGAGAAATTCTCAATTGCTATTTCACAACGTCAGTTATGTTAGTGAACAATCAATTTCCTCAAACATGACAAATGCATTTATCTTCATTCAGAATTGCATACCTGTGCATGCCAAATTTTAAGTTCTAATCCAAAGTCAACCGAATCATTTGAGTGCAAATAGAAGTTTCACAAATTTCTTGTGCATGTAGGATGAATATACTATTTTTTATTAGTTCATAATCTGATAACACAAATAAAGTCTCCTTTCTGAGTTTTTTCTCTCAAGTCTTCTAGAAGAGACCTATTCAATGGCACAGAAAGAGGTAACAAGAGAAACACTGGGCCTCAAACCATAGTGTTTGGGAAGAGACATCCATGACAAACAAAGCCAAGGATACAGCCACAGGAAGTTAAAAATATGAAAAGTATGTCCACATCATGTCACTTGCTCAGTACTGCTGCCAATAAGTCAACCATCATAGAATCACAGAATGCTTAAGGTTGGAAGGGACCTCTAGAGGTCATCTAGTCCAACCCCCCTGCACACGCAGGGTCACCTACAGCACGTGGCACAGGACTGCATCCAAGCGGGTTTTGAAGATCTCCAGAGAAGGAGACTCCACAACCTCTCTGGGCAGCCTTCTCTGTCATGAAATTTTTCCTTAAGTTCCTGTGGAACTTTTGGTGTTCTAATTTATGGCCATTACCTCTAGTTCTGTCGGTGGCCACCACTGAAAAGAGGCCAGGCCCATGCCCTTCACTTCCTCCTTTAAGGTATTTATATACACTGATCAGGTCCCTCTCAGTCTTCTTTACTTCAGACTGAACAGGCCCAGCTTTCTCAGCCTTTCCGCACAGGACAGATGTTTCAGGACCCTGACCATCCTTGTAGCCCTGCGCTGGACTCTCTTCAGTAGATCCACATCCCTCTTGTACTGGGGGACCCAGAAATGAACACAGTACTCCAGATGCAGCCTCACCAATGCTGAGTAGAGGGGCAGGATCACCTCCCTCGACCTGCTGGAGATGCTCTTCTTAATGCACCCCAGGATCCCATTGGCCTTCTTGGCCATGAGGGCACACTGCTGCCTCATGGTCAACTTGTCATCCACCATGACACCCAGGTCTTTCTCTGCAGAGCTGCTTTCCAGAAGGTCAGTCCCCAGCCTGTACTGGTGTCTGGGGTCATTCCTCCCCAGATGCAGGACCTTGCACTTGGCCTTGTTGAATTGCATGAGGTTTTTCACCACCCAGTTTTCCAGTCTGTCCGTATCTCTCTGGATGGCAGCGCAGCCCTCTGGGGTATCAGCTACTCCTCCCAGTTTGGTATCATCAGCAAACTTGCTGAGGGAGCACTCTGTACCTTCATCCAGGTCATTGATGAATAAATTGAACAGGACTGGACCAAGGACTGACCCCTGGGGGACACCGCTAGCTACAGGCCTCCAACTAGACTCTGCACTGCTGATCACCACCCTCTGGGCCCTGCCATCCAGCCAGTTCCTAATCCACCTCACTGTGCACTCATCTATCCCACACTTCCGGAGCTTGCCCAGGAGGATGTTGTGAGGGACGGTGTCAAAAGCCTTGGTGAAGTCAAGATAGACAACACCCACCGCTCTCCCCTCGTCTATCCAGCTGGTCATTCCATCACAGAAGGCTATCAGGTTAGTCAAGCAAGATTTCCCCTTGGTGAACGCATGCTGACTCCTCCTGAGCACCTCCTTATCCTCCATGTGCCTGGAGACAACAGCCAGGATGAGCTGCTCCATGACTTTTCCAGGGATGGAGGTGAGGCTGACTGGCCTGTAGTTGCCTGAGTCCTCCTTCTTGCCATTTTTGAAGACTGGTGTGACTTTGGTGTGACTTTGGTGTGATTTTGGATCTTTCAAAAATGATGGAGAGCGGCTTAGCTATGCCATCTGCCAGCTCCCGCAGAACTCTGGGGTGCATCCCATAAGGGCCCATGGATTTGTGAATGTCAAGTTTTTCTAACAGCTCTCTGACCCAATCTTCCTCTACCCAGGGCAAGCCTTCCTCTTTCCAGGCTTCTCTGATTTCTAGGGTCTGGGATTCCAGACGGCTGCCCTTGGTAAACACTGAAGCGAAGAAGGCATTCAGTAGCTCTGCTTTTTCCATGTCTTTCGTAACCAGGGCACCCATGCCGTTCACCAGCGGGCCCACGTTTTTCCTAGTCTTCTTTTTACCATTGATATATTTGAAAAAGCTCTTTTTGTTATTTTTAACATCCCTTGCCAGATATAATTCCAACTGTGCCTTAGCTTTCCTTGTCACATCCCTGCATTCCCTGCCAACATTCCTGTATTCCTCCCAAGGAGCCTGTCTTTTTTTCCACTTTCTGCATAATGCCTTCTTCTGAGTTTTGCCAGTGGCTCCTAGCTCCTTGCTCAGCCCTGCCTGACTTCTTACTCGTAGGTGTGCACGCTCCTGAGCGTGGAGGAAGTACTACTTGAATACTGACCAGCTGTCTTGGGCTGCCTTTCCTTCTAGACCCTTAGCCTATGGGATTCCTCCAAGGAGGTGTCTGAAGAGGCCAAAGTTGGCCCTCCTGAAGTCCACGGTTGCAAGGCTACTTACAGCCCTGCCTCCTCCTCATTGGATCCTCAACTCAAACAACAAATGATTACTGCAGCCGAAGCTGCCCCACCTTCACATCTCCGGCAACATCTCTATTTGTTAGTACGAGGTCCAGTAACCCACCTCTCCTCGTTGGCTCCTCCACAGTCTGTGTTAAAAAGTTACCATCAATGCTCTGCAGAAACCTACAGGACTGTTTGTGCCTGAGTTCTCCTTCCATGCTATATGCTATATCATGCTATATGTATTTATAATGCATATAAATAAGTACTTAGGATTCTATACCTACTCATGCTCAATACATTGTGATTATATATCTAACTGCATAGGCTAAATAATAATGGGAAACATTCTTATAATAAAATTATAATAATGTATGATCTTAATAAGCTTAAATTTGTAGCTAAAATACATTTAGACTGATACACTGTATAATAAGGTAAATCTGGGCTGACTTTCCATTAATATAAAGATAGTTATTAACATGAAAATATTCTCACCTGGAAAGTAAAGTGCATAAAATGAGAACAGTTCAATTATGAATTGCCATGCTGAGTTTTACCAGCTTCCTAGTGTTTAGCAGGAACTATTTCCAAAAGAAAGATAAGAAACTACCAAGTAAGCAGGCCTAGAAACATTTTTTTCTTACTGTTTATTGATCAGAAATATTATTTTGACCAAAAGTATGAAGGTTTATAAGCATTTGAGAGTTTTTGGCAGGAATTCCATTTGAAGCAAGTATCCATGTTTTTGCCAGATAAATTACAGACTTTTAAAAAATGATGGTGACAAAAATAAGAAGTAACCTTATTATTATCTGTTCTTATTTTCTGCATTTTCATGAATCATACTAAAGTGAGCTGGTTACTTTACATGTTCTGACAGTGAATCATTAAGACATTTCCTAGTGATTGTTGATATTATGACCTGCAAAAATCTTTTACTTTTTAAGTTTTCACAATGAATTGTGTAGTAGGTGTTGCACTATTGCCATGTAATGGATAGCCTATAAAACAATACTCAGTTACATAAAACAGACCTTAGCATACTTATGAGTATTTCCCACTAGACCTACGGGTAAATTTAGTATTTTAGAGTAAAAGCCAAGGGGTCCTCCAGCTCTACTGTCACTGTGAATTTGCAAGCGACTCTTGTGTGCAGGAGGGTGACATTAGCAGCAAGATGCTAGTTGGCTGCAAACTTTTTACAGCATTGCTTCTCTGTGTTGCTGTTCCCAGTGGTAGCCATGCTGTCCAAGTTGACTCACCTATTCAGGGCTGTGGGTGTTTCCATACCAGCTTAAGTGTCCCCATGGTCTTCATGACAGTGATAAGTGAATGAACTCAGTTTTTGAGCACTGGTTTACAACTCAGCATATATCAAATCATAAGACTCGTATTGGTAAGGAGAGCACTTAAAAGTTCCACAGAGATTCTATAAGAAAAGTTTTAGTTCATAGCATATTACTCCCTTTAATTCATAAAATAAAATAAAAATAAGAAAGCCATTATGTAGCTCACAGAAAACAACCATCACAGACTTTAAAATTAATGGATATATGAAAATATGCCTGAAGTTCTAAATGAAATACATGTTCCGAAAAGCAAGTGAAAAAATGCACACATTTATTTTCTCAGTTTTTCCTTCTCTGATGCTCAACTGTGTTTTCAGCAGATGCTATTCTAAACTCAGAGTTTCTGATTTCAGAAGTAAATTCTCTTGCAAACTTGGTTATTTACTGGTTCATCTTTTTTTTTTATCGTGGTGGTGAATTGGGCATTGAGTATTTTTCTTTGTAGTCCTCATCAATTCTCTGTTAATTTGTATGTTCTTTACCAACGAAGTCCAAACTCCATGACTTTCAAATCTGATTTATTTTTCTATAGTTATTATCCATTGAAATAATTTTCACAATTGCCAGGACTTCAGGGTTAGCTCCTGTTTTTTACAGATTTCTCTCATAACTGCTCTGGCCTTGCAGTTTTCACATCACTGCTAGCACTGTTAGCTCTGTGGTTTCCTTTTCAAATGAAGGCCAAATCCTTACGACATTAAATCCATTGGCAGAATTCCTGCTGACTTCAGTGGGAGCAGAATTTGACTCTGAAGTCTCAGCTGCCAAGTAATAGCTAGCATGTATAGCAATAAACACCTGTTCTTATTTATTTGTTTATTTATTTGTTCTAACCTTGACAATATAATGAGGTTTATACTGTCAAAATAAAAGCTAGTGATAATTTAGGTTAATTACACATACTTTGCTGTGTAACGGGCAGAAGATTTCTGTTCTTTTTGATTCTGCAAAAAAAATGTATTAAAAATGTTGTTCTTTGAAAATCTAGCAGTGCTACAGAGGTGAAAAATATGGTACATGGAATGCTTTATCCTTTGAGAATTAAATCTATTTCTGTAAAGAGTGCCCAAAAACATTATGGACCTTGTCCTGTACAGTACTAGGTACCAGAAAAAAAATCAGAATAAATAAATAAATAAATAAAACAGAAAAAAATGAAATAAAGGAAATATTTGTTATATGAGGATGAGAAATGCAGTTCACATGATGTTATGCTATCTAGCCCAAGGCAACTGAGGTGCAATCTAGTGGTCTCCTCAAAAAATCTCATTTTATGCTTATACTGCTATGTCAAAGGAGCAACATAGTGATGAATATCTGCTAAGGTTATTATTATCATATTGACTTGAAAGTATGTTGTATTAGTTTTATCTGACTAAATTATTTTATATGCACCCCGAACACAGTATTCTTAAGATAACAGCCCTTGTATCTTCTCATTAAATACTCAGAGTTCCCATGAACTCCAGGGAGACATGTCCTCTTTTGTCCTACCAGAGTCTACTCTGTGACAAGGTGCAAGATTCTCCCAAGCGTACTTCCAATGTGGAGCAAAGTCATATTTAAGAGCAATGATAGAGCCTTTGGGGTATATTTCCATATTTAGTCCAGGTAATACTATACTTTCTGCTACTAGTCAGGCATATCAAAAATCTGAATGAATTAATTAACACATGAAAGCATCTGGAGCATCTGCAGAGTGTAGCAAAGGAGGTGTCCATCCTTATGGGTATTTCTTTGCCACATACTATGTTTGGTACTTTTCCATTTTCCTCCTCCTGGTAAAGAAGCTCTTGACAAAAGAAAGAAGCATGGAAAAAGGGAACCAAACACGAACAATTTCCATGGTGCCTGCAGAATTCCTGACAGGTCTTTAGTCTTAATATTCTGTTTGCAACATTGTCCATGGGCAACTTCTTATGGTGCAAAAGAGTACAAGATTTAGGTCAAAGTGTGGAAGATAATTCACAGGTAAAAGTCATCTAGCCACTGTGAAATTACTTAAGAATTACATCATTTCCCTTTTTCTAAATACTGAAATCCATTTATATTATACTGAGCATTTTGTTTCTCTAATACAAACCAAGGAATGCTATTAGTGTATCTCTACAAAATGACAGAAATGTGTTTCATGCAGACCTATTATTTGAATATTTTATTTTGAACATTTTTCCTTTACAGTGAATACACTTTTTTTTTTTAATTGCGGGTCTCATTGTTCAGTCATAGCTTATATCACTTTATCTTTTTTTTTCTTTTTTTACTATCCTTATAACACAAAATGTAATGCTAAATCACTGAACACTAGTCACAGTTTTCACTATTTCCAAGGCAGAAATCTGCTATCCAAAACCAATGATCTCAATTTACTTCCTCCCTCTCTAGAGTGGAAGGCTACAATGCCTCTATCATCTCATTTATTTATGAAAAATAAATGGCAGTGATATGTGATTTTACTATGTATTTTATCTCTTAAAAGTCCCCCTCCAGAATGCAAAGTTAGTTGCTATTCCAAATGCTGGAAACATACACAAAGCGGTGTGCAAGATTTTGTTAATTTGCTACTTCTATATAATACATACCTTTAAAAAATGTTATTTGTCCTTTAGCTCTGTGAAAAAAAAATCATTAAATATTTCATAGTCAGGACATATATATATGCATTTATACACACACACACACACATACACACACACATATATAAGACCTTGAATGGCAAAGTCAAAAGTCTAGTTCAGTAATGGAAACATGAATGATATTTGTCAATTAATCACTCACTCATCTTGTCCAAAGGAGCTAATATATTGAATATTACATGTCTCTGTGTTTCAAGACCCATCTTTTTTAGTACTTATCTCACAGTATTCTATTGTACAAATGCAGAATATACTTCGCATTTTGATCAAGGAAAACTGTATCAGGTCTCACACAAAGTTAAATTAACCACAATGTTCAGTTTAAATGATTCTGTATTTTGACACTGTTAACAAAATGGAGCCCTGTCGGAAGCTATTGTATGAATTTTCTCTGACTATAGTCATTTTTTCTATCATTAGGATGTCTTAGGTTTTACCATTTGTCTATTGAAAGTCTCTGCTGACTGTTACAGTCCACAGCAATACGATTTCAAGCAGCTAGCAACAATAGTAGCAGCATGGATTGTGCTATATTGGATTTTCTTAGGCATGACTAAGAAATAGATTTCTACTGAAGAAAAAGAGTTTCAAGGGAGTCAGAAAGGATAGTAGCCAAAGTCATAGCTTTCTGCAAGGCAAATTTAAAAGAAAGTAGGAATTTTCCAATTCCTTTTGAGATATTAATTACTATTTGGTAGATACAGTTTCTGCTGAAGGAGTGACTTGTAATAAATAAAATTACTTTCTAGCTTTGAGAAATCATTACAAAATGTAGTGGCAGATTGCAAATATGACTAATAATTTCATCCTTGAAACAAGATAGGAGAAACCTGCACATTTTTATCATTATGAAAACAGGACACTTTTTATCAAAATCTTGATGTGCCAAGTATCTTTTTTTTTTTTTTTACAGTTATTACATTTCTGGTAGATAATTGTCATCTTTTCAGAACTGAGTCTTTCAAAAATACACTCTGTTAAATGTCCTTATTCTCTGCAGATATATGTTTAAAGTATATCCAGTGTTGACAAACAGTATTGTCATCACCTTGTGGAAACTTCTTCCTCTTCACTTCTTTCCATCTCACCTATTCTCCCCTCACTGAAAGATGCATCTATGCACTGATGCACTGAAAGGACTTCATTTTTTCATGAAGCTTGGCAGTGGAGGGGGGGAATATATATGAATACTAATTATATTAAAAACAAATCCAACCAAAGTGTGGATATTAAAACGCCTAGGAAGAAATTGATTTATGCTATATCACTCAAACATGTCTTACCAGTATAGCACTTTCATATCATAGGATGTAAAAAAAAGCTAGAGAGGAGGGCCAAGACTTTAGCCTTGGCTGAATAACTCAATGATCATCTTTCAGCTGCACAATCCAATTGCAATTGCTTTGAAAAAAAATAAAGATAAAACAGAAATCTGTGTTAGAGGAACACCAGCAACTCCCAGGCTGATCTCATAGGCTACCAAATGTCCTGGTGTTGACGAGACACGAACACTGGCCATGGAAAGCTAGATTATACAAAACACATGTAACAGAGTGTGTGTTTGTTTCTGAAGTCAGTGTCTTTTCTTCCACCCGTCTTTCTAATGCCACCCCTATATATGGGACATCATTTATGCACATGACCCTGCTCCAATTTTCCTGGTACCCAAGATATTCCTACATTATAAGGTTTTATGAAAGATAGAAACTGTTTTCAACCCATTTTATTTTCTAAAGTATGCTACTGCTGATGAAACGCGTTCAAGTTGACATACGTGGTGATATAACTTGAGTAACAAACAAAACAACTCTGAATACTTCTGGAATTGCACACTTCAAATTCTGCAAATTTTCAGTTAGGATTAAGCAACAAAACTGATGTTTTTGCATAAATTATACAGCTTATCAATTTATTACAATAATCTAAGGTTAAAACAGAATTGCAGCTCTTTTTTCTAATCAAAACATAATTTTTCTTTTAAAATTCCATGAAATGTTAAGGATAACATTATCCAATATTACTAAACTTGAACTTTTATTTTTTAAAGGAAAACCTACAGGAATCCTAAAGGCACAGTGGGTTGTTCTTTTTACAAGATTTTACAAAGCACTCCCTGCATACTTCTTGTGCATGTCAGAGATGTCAGTGACCATAGCCTTACAAAACTCCTCCTATCATCAGAGATGTATTATCATTAGCTTCTAGGTGAGAAAGCAAATCATGACAATCGTTAAAGGCTATGTCTACACACCTAAGTAGTGCAGCATGATAAGACTGGATTTGTAGAGCAAAACAGCTGGTGAAGAATATCTGATATTGACACTAAGTGAGTTTCTGGAACCATTGCTAGGTGAAGAAAATGACCTGGAGTAATAACTAGTGTGATATTTTGGATTTTTGAAACGGTTGTGTTGTATGGATTTGCGGCAAGCCTGGTGATTTATTCTCCAGAGAAGATGCTTCTAACTTTTCTTTTAATAGACTTTTTGCTCCAGTTTCTTGTTAGTTGACCCACTGAATGCAGTCTTTTCCTCAGAGTCCTTTCTGTTCCTGCTCCACGTTGAGATGCTCTTGTGCACTGTTCAGGTAATAGTCTCCCATGGGAACAATTTCTACAGCTGGTAGGCCCAGGAAAACAGGAAGAGCAGCCCAGCAAAAATAAACCTGCAATGGACAAGACCTTTTAAAGATACAAGCTGAAGCCCATTACTGGTTGAATTGTGTTACATACACTCCTGAAGTCCTTCCACTTCACCCTAAACTTTGAATAAAATACCTCCAAGAGGAATTCCTTTTGCATGCTCGTTAAGACTGGATTGCTCCTCAATGCAAACGTTTTGTAAGTGCTGCTTCGAGAGTACACTCCTCATCTTAAACAAAACCATCGCATACCCATACTCATATCCAAAGAGCTTTTGTGCCAGAAGGCTGTTGCAGTGACAGGAATTTAACCTTCATTACATGCTCTGACTTTTATTATAATGATTTAATAATGAATGAATTTATTTTCCCCAGGCTGATTCAGATGCTTTTGAGAAAGAATAGGTGTCAGCTCCAGGTGCCAGTTCCTCTATTCCACAAGCTGAATAGCATGAAGTGTGGTGCACCAGGTGTCCTCGTGGTGCACAGAGGCTTTGATGTGATTCATCCTCCTGGAATAAGCAATTCCTCTTGAACCATTAATATTCTTCTGCAGCTAAAAGAGCCCCAAACAAAACACAGTAAATATACAAAACCAAAAAGGAAGTTTTATAATGTCTCATGAAGGCAGATTAAGGGCTAATTAGCTGTCCAAAATTATTACAAAATTATTATTTTACTTTTTGGATTCAAACAGGAGTAGACAAAGAAGGAAGGAGAGAAGATTATTAGATTGCAATGCTGGGCAGCAGGAGGAAAAAAAAGAAGAAAAAAAGATAGAAGAAGAAAATAAAGCAAGATAAAAACAGGTTGTCTGGTATTTTCACCTTCCTAAGTAATCCTCAACTGGGATACTCTGTTTTTAGCACATAGTGCAGTATTTCTTTTTCTGAACTGCATAACTGATTTGCAATTCTCTATTGTCAAAAGAAAGTATCAAATTTTAGGAGAGAGGTCTTATTCAAATGATTTTGTGTTTCCTTCCCTCTACCTTTACGCCTAATATTTCCACAGGGCTTACAAGTGGGGAGAACAGAGGCAAAATAAATAACGACAGCCAAGAAACCAGAATAATTAGGAAATCATGGCAAATTATCCAGTTTGGCACTGAAAAGCAAATGAGCCAGATGTAAAGGAGATTAGTGCATTGAAAAGCTAGGTCTCCATCAATCCCCATCCAGATATCACTAGTTTAGCTAATCACCACTTAGGAACTATTAGGCTTGACAGCATGACCCCTGTCAATCACAGTTGCTATAAGGCAGTGCTGAAAATGGAGCAGTCACTGAGGATGGCACTATTTCTAGCTAACCTTTTTTGGCAGAATGTTTGTGTGCATCAACAGACTGAAATGTCAGCGAGCTGAAGAAGATGTGGGTGAATGTGAAAAAGCAGAAAGGAATGTAAAGAAAAAGGAACAGGAAAAAAAAGAGAAAAAAAAAAACTGCACAGGATGCAAAAAATAAAGGAGAGCAGGAAAATATAGATCAAGACTGAAAAGAGTGTTCTTAACAGACAAAAAGTTTTACAGGGGAAACAGAGTTTAATCATATTGCTGTAGCAGGCAGGATAAGCATCCACAGAAATTGATCATATTGGTTCTTGAACTCTTTAGGCTGCAATTGCACTTTAATGAATCACTGCAGCACCCAGCACTCTTCATGCTGACTGGGACCAAATAACACTAAAGGATGCAAGGAAGGCAGACTAAGTGCTTGGTCTGAAAAAATCTGTCACTGAAATCAGTCAACTGCTTCACTGGGGCTCTGCAAATTTTACATTTAATGTTCTCCAATGTTCTCCAACAGCACATCAGACCCTATTAAAAGCATATTGCAATGCCAATACCCACAGATCTCTTAATTCCTACACTCCCCCAAAAAACACATTTTGACATCTCTCTCACAAGCACTACAATTTAAGTAGAGCTCTATATATACAACATGACACATGTCTATATGACACATGTTAAAGAGATGTGGAGGTTAGACATTATCTTATGTATCATTAATATTTATAAATATATATATTATTATTACAGATTTTTACTTACATTTAATAAATAGTTTGAGTTAGAGAAGCTTAACATTAATATTACTCTTTAATCGTCAATCAAGCTTACTTTTTTTTTCTGTTTTAGGTTTTCATTCTGGGAATAGCTATGCTTGATTCTTATATAACTTTCATTAACATAACAAAGCAGTGAATGTGCAAGAGGTCATTACATTGCAGGAGACTGAAACATGTCAGAACAGCATGTTTACAGCAAACAGCTTAGCTCAGACCTCCTTATTTCTGCTATTTGACAACTGTGCTTTCTTGCTCTCTTTTTTTTTTTTTTTTTTTTATTACGATTTATTTTTATCCCAGTATGGTAAGGTAGAATACAAAGGAAAATGTATGGTGCTTTTTTTACTTTTTTTTTCCCCTCCAGTGGTTCTGTTGGTAGACCTTGGTTAGCCAGTCTATCAAAAATAAATAAATAAATAAATAAATAAATCCATGAATATTTAATAATCACAGTGTTGGTAGGCAATTGCTGGGTTAGTAGGTGAAAACAGACTGGAGGAAAGAGCTCACAAACTCTCATTTGAGAACAAATCTTTATTTGAGCAAAACCACAGCTATTGCAAACCGCAACCTCCTCCTGTAGCACTGTGCGGCACCTGACACAGCTAGAAATGTTTGAGAGAACAGAGTGGTTTGTGTAGTAGTCAATTACGATAATTAATTGGAACGTCTCCCTTCCTACTGGGAGCTAATATTTCTGAAAGAGAAAGCAACATGCGCAGACTGACACCCTGTGTAAGGAAGATGGAGGCGTCAGGTTTGCCCCACGGGAGAGGGGACCCTCCCGGAGAGGAGCTGCAGCAATGAATCTAAGATGGTGCCACAGCCTCTTAGCTGCTTGGGTGTGTCGATGCCACATTCACCTTGTGGAAGAGTGTTTTTTTCCTCTCGCACTCCTCATGGCATAGCCGCCAGCAGCGCCATTGCAGGGGCAGGAGCGCCACCTGGTGGCCCCCGCTAGGGACGAGGGCCGAGCAGGCGGTCGCAGCTGCCCGTTGGCCTGCGGCCGTTGGGGCCGTTATGGCCGTTGGGGCCGTTACCGTTGGGAGCGCCGAGGCGTCGCCCACCCTGGCTCCAGAGCGAGTTGCCTTCCAAGCCCGCCGGGGGGTTTCTCGCCTGATTTCCTCCCCCTTGCCTTAACGGTCGCATGACGTCATCTTTTTTCTTTTTCTTTTTTTTTTTCTCCTCTCTTTTCTTTCTTTCTCCTCATGGAAGGCATCTGGAAACAGAGGTGCATTTAAAGGATCACCCTGCTGATTAAAATTCCTCACTTCTGCTTCTGAAGTCTATCTTCGTGTTACCAGTGACTTTAGAGACTAAAATGTGTCAAACAATAGGGAGATTTCTGTCTGAAAAAAATACGACCATTTTGTCTTAACATATTAAACGAACAAAACACATTAACACCGAGAAGAGCATGCTGAAGCAGAGCAAACTATAGCCCCTGGGGATTCCTTTGTTCCTTAGGATCTTTAAGGGAAGCTTTTGATTAGTAAAAGTAATAATAAAAATAGTATCAGGAATGTCAATTCACCTTAAGAAAAAGCATTGTGCTCCAGCTCTGTATGACTGAATTCTGCTGTTTTAAGAGCACTGCTGACTGATTTGGATTAGGTTCGGTGGCTGAATGCTGCTAGCAAGGTTTCCACGAGCCTCTTCCCTGCAATATTGCAGGAACCATGATGCACAAAGCACAAACCGCGGGAGAGAGGCTCTGAGTAAAGCAGTTACAGTACCTTTTTTTCTTCCCGAGGCACAGATTATTTCTGTGTATTTACACAGAGTATATATACCCAGCACTAAATAGTCCTCTTCCTTTGAGGATCCAGCACCAGTTCAGGAATTAATGGAGCAGATGAACCTCACTCCCTGTCTTGAAAACTGATGGCATTACAGCTGATAGTTTGATTTCTGCATTTCTGATGGTGATACATCATTTTCTTAGCCTTGCATTGCTAACACTATCTTTTGATTAAGTCACATTTTTAGTTGATAACTAGTTAGGGAGAAAAAAAAATGATTTATGACTAAAATATTTTTTATACTACAGCTAAGTCAGTACTTTTTAAATCTCATCATACAGCAGACTTTTAGTGGCTGTTATTTCTTAACACTACACAGTATCTCTGTTTACCCATACAGCTGTGACCTCTGGACAGAAACTCAGTACCTAGGAAATAAATCAGTCAGTGAGAGACACTGTGGTAGAACAGATTTTTATTTATTTATTTATTTATTTTTATGATGTGCTCAGCTTCTAAAAAAAGCTGCATCCCTGCTCTCGTCAGATAAGCCTCCAAGATCAGGTTCCCACATGCACCATCTACTGATTCCTGATAGTCTGGTCTTATCAGTGTGTGAAATTTGAGTAACTCAAAATTCAGTTTTATACTGTGCTTATCTATCCCTCTCCCCTCCAAAGTGTAAAAATAAAGATATTAGTATTCCTCATGGATTAAAATTTCTGGAAAATTTGGAGATGAAAATAATAAAAGGTTTCATGAGGGTTCAATGTAACAGGACACTGTGTGGACCTGAGCTGAATTTGAAAAATTACCAAGATATTTCCATTCCATTCTTTCAGTTCAGAATAAAAAGTGGCATTTAGACTGTTGACTGATTTGACTAATTTGAAACAAACCAATAGAAGAAAACAAAACAAAACATATTCTAAATAAGTTCTGCTTATGGCACATCCTGGAAGTTGTAAATTTAGCACATTCCTCCTCTTTTTCCAGTCTGAATTTAGCTTTCCACCTGGACTTCTTTTCTATGATGCACCAGTAGCAAGTTATAGCAGTGGTAATCAGAGGAGAGAGGCAGAAACTGTGTTCCGGGTAAGCACATCTACTGGAAAATCAATCAAACAAAACCAACAACAACAAACAGCGAACTGCGTGGTGACTTTATGCTCTTTGTTATCCAACCAAATGTCTTATTCATCTGGTTGCCAAGGCTGTCTTACCTGCCTTTTCCTTTCTTCTCCTTCCCACCAGGCTCCATAGCAGTACTGTTTTTACATGTATCTCAATCTGAGCAATATGAGGAAAAAAAATAAACTCTTTTCCTTCCAAAATAACAAGACATATCATTAGCTAATCCATATGGCTGAAGTCTAGGGTGCTGTTTACCTCTCTGAACCTGTTTTAGCTTTCGTGATGATTATCATCTTTTGCAGGCCTCTCAAATTCTCTGCTGAGCTTCTGTGTGTTTTGCCTAGGCCAGGTTTGCGGTTTCTCACCAGATCCTCTACGGGCCTCTACGGGCCTCGCGCAACAGTTCTCACCAACAAGATTTGTTAACCAGTGTCTTTCAGATGCTTCGCTGTTCTGTTGCAGTCTGAAATTTTGTAATGGTCATCCAAAAGGACAGTACTGTGGTGCAGAACCACCTGGCTCTCTTGGGCAGAAGCCAGATTACTCACTCGTGCGGCAGTCAGGCATGTTCCTCTTTATCTTGATTAGCATTCTGGCTGTTTCTGTAATGCACTACACTAATGTGCTAAGGATATGGTGCTTTCTTTCAAACATGGTACAACAGTAAAACCTAAAATAATGAAAGAGTAATAGTGGAGATAGATACTGTTTTTTTTGTTTGTTTATTTGTTTTATTGGGAGCCTGTAACGTGGCTTGTCCACGTATTTCTGCCTAAAAATGATGGTGCTGCTTCTTGCAGCTAATGAACTCTGGGCATTTCAAGTGACTGTAACTGAAGGATGGCCATGGTGCATGTGTTTTGCCTGACACAAACATGACGTGGACCTTTACTGGTTTGCACTCTGTAAAGTATGGTAGCACATATGCAGCAGCAGCTATTTACTCAATCCCAGCATCAGTTCAGCAAAGTCCTCCCAAATATAAAAATAATTCTTTTTTATTATACTTTTCCTATGCTGATGATATTACGTTGACTAATTTTGGTGTAAATTTGGAGCTTCATAACAGCATATCAGTACAGGCATGGTATGACAATTTATGCTCAAAGTAGTAGGTGCTATTCAGAGTAGTCCAGAGACGCCCCCCTCTCTCTCTCTCCTTTTTTTTTTTTTTTTTTTTAATCTAAGTATCAACCACATTCTTGTTTGGATGTAGTACATAGTGAGAAATAAATTTTTTTTTCTCAGTCCCCTCTTTTGCAAGGTCCTTAAACACACATAATCAACCCTCTGTCAACCAGCAAAACCAGCTTAAGTGAAACACGCAGAAACACAACTGAATTGAACATAAACAAGCAAGCAAGCAAACAAAAAACAAAAAACAGACAACAACATATAATAAATCCGAATCAGATTTGGTAAAGTAATCACTATAGCCCTCTCCCATATGGATTAGCTAATAATATGTCCTGTTATTTTAGAAGCAAATGAGTTGTTTTCATATTTCTTGGATTGGCAGTGAATATACAAAGAGTACTACTTTGGAGCTCAGTGGGAAGGACAGAAAAAGGGAGAATGGATATCATTATGGAATTCCTAACATCTTTTATTGTGCTTAGCACAGTGGGACCTCAGATTTGTACAGTACTTTGGTGGGCTTACTGAGAAAACAGTTTTTTCTGGAACATTCAAAAACCTCAGATACTACTGTCAATTTTAAACTTTCAAGCCCACCTCTGAAAAGTATTTACGTACTTCAAGTACTTCTCTACCTTGACTTCTCCAGAGGAAAAGTACATTTTGTGAAGATAAAATATTTAAACCTCAGTCCTGAGTCATCTCAAGCAACTGCCTGTGTCTCTGTGAACTACTGATGAATTAGTATCAATTTCTGCAAAAGAATGTAGCTTTTCACATGCCCTCACAGTTTGTTTCTCTTTCACCCAGTGTGGAATTTCTTCATAGATACAAAAAAAATGGGCAATTTCCACATAGACTGGATTTCTACGTAAGATTGAAAAGAGATTTGGGTCATTGACTGCAGCTTCTGACCACCCCAGGGTTGTCAGTTTTTCTGTGTATTTAAGGACCTTGAAGGGCAGGGGCCTGGGAACTGAACAGGGACGAGCGTCCCCGCATTCATACTGCTAACACAACGTTCAGCCTGCTAAAAAACGTGATACTTCAAACATTATCATCAAAACGAGTCAAGAAATTGGGGAGTTATCACAAAGCGGATTGAAAGCAGTACCCATTTGATGCTAGTATCAGTGCCTTTTCCAGCCTGCAGTTGGAAAACTAAATCTCCTGCAATTACACAGTTCCCAACACTACGTATTTCCGCATCATGTTAAAAAAAATGCTATTGAAATTCTGAGATGTGCTGGACATAGCATTATCCTTATGAGATGATGTATTATATCTTTCCTCTGAGAAATTACTAGTTAACTTCCACTTTAATATGTGTCTTTGCTTTTTATCCTCCTGTTCTGTATACCAGTCATGGCAAGAGTTCCATCATTGTTACAGTATTCCTGTTATTCTTACTCTCATATGCAGCACAAAGCATTTCAGTTCCTCTGTTTTATGGCTCAGACCCCTTTCATTGCTTTACAAAAACCTGAGGATTTTTTTTTTTGCTATTGTTTCTTTTATTCCACTGCTTTTAGCATGCTAAATGTAAATGAGGAGAATTCCCATCGATGCAATTAGGAGTGCTTGTGTGTTTCTGTGCTGAAAAGAATTCATCCCTAAAGGTAAAAACTATGTTATCCGATACAAAATACATTGACCTAGACTCTGCTGGCTGGGAGAATATTCAATGAGGAAAGAGAGCAGCTGACACAGAGCTTCCCTTTGGCATTTGCAAGGTCTAACAGGGGCTCCAATTTCCTTCAGGATGTGTGCAGGCAGAAGGAAAACTGTTGTCATTCTAAGCCCTATTCACATCAGTCTGCATAACAATAGGAACATGTGTCTTTACCTTTATAGATGCTATGCATTGTGCATTGTTAATTTGCAAACTTTCCTTCACTTCTTTCTGAAACTTCATAGCTCTACATTATCCTGTGCAGAATGCTGGCAGAATCTTAAAGTGAGAATGGAGTTAAAACATTAACTTTAGGGATTTTGTTCTTGTAATTTTCTTCTCATATTGGTCTGCTTTCTTTTCCTTGTCAGTGTGTGTGTGTTTGACAGAAAGAGTAAGAGACAGAGAGACATGGAGAGAACTGTTTGGTGAACCAATAAAATCACTTCAAACAACAAAATTGTAATCTACTGTAGATGCAGAAATTAGGAAAGGAGTGAAAAAGGTGAAATGTCATTTAAAATAGCAAGTGTCTAGGCGAAGCAAATATCATTTACTGTTCCAGCAGCTTAGATGTAAACCAGCTGGGTTTTAAAAAAGCAGTACTGAAAAAAAAAAAAAAAAAAAAAAAAAAAAAAAGAGAGGGAGAAAGAAAACCTTTCCTAAGTAAAAATCTTGCACTGTGGGTTTTGACAGAATTTAAAAATAAATCTAAGAAAAGGTAAAGCTAGATTCGAAGACCCTATTTTTTTGCAGTTTAATTTGCACATTGACCCTTTAAACTCTGTTCCAAGCACTATAGCCTTAGGCACAGCCACAAGGCACAACCATGCCTTGTAGTGTGACTTCATCATAGGCCTCACCTTCCTGTCCATCTGGTCCTGAAATTATCCAGTCATTTTTCTGGCTCTACTTCTGCTGTGCTTTTATACATCCTAACTCAATGAAGAATAGCTGCTACTGCTAATCCTTTATAAATTTGAAAAAAAAAATCTTAAAATAAGGTGAATATTAAAAGCAGTTGAAATAGTTCTCTTTTTTTGAGATAAAAACAGTCCCTTGAACTATTTGTAATCCAGTGCTAAAGACTGATTCCATAGTACAATTAGATATCATAGATACGTTTTCAGTCACAATGTAGAACTGGGTTTATCTAGATTTTAAATCTCAAACTTTTATAAGTCAGGCAGGGCATTTAGCAAAGTATATTAACTTTAACCTGGCACAAATCTACTACCCAATAAAGCAAATAAAACAATGTTAACATAAATCATAAAGCTCCTTGAAATCGTTATTATTATTCTCTTCTTTGAACAGATTTGCACCCTAATGAATTATTTAAGAAAAAAAAATATAGATTTTAACCTCAAAACATAGTGTTTTGAGTTTTCAAATGAAACATATAATTAATATAATGCTTACCTAAAAAGTAATAAACACTATCTGTAATATAGATTTATAGATCTCTAGGGCCAGAATTGGTATCAATGCTGTTTTCAAGTAACTAAACTGACAAAGTGCAAAGTAATGAACATCTGTCCACCAGGATTCACCTAAAGCTGCTGCAGCAGGTAAACTAGAAATTTGTCCTCTTGACTGCCTTAAAATCAGCAGGGCCTGTTTAAAATGATGACAGTCGCAAGATCATAGGGGTTTTTTGCTAAAACACAATGATGACAGCAAAGCTGTGGAACCAAAATACTCTTGCTACAATTGTCTGTGCTTTTCTGATAACATAAACCTAAAAAATAAAGCAGAAGAAGAATAAAGCACATAGCAGAACATTAATTAAAGCTGAGATATCAACAACTGCATTGTGATTTCCTATTTCATCTACACTATTTACATAAGTATCTTTATGTATTATAGTTCTGTGGATTCCTTAGATCCGTTATGGTTCTTATAGTCTAAGCCTTAGACTTGGGCTTGGATTCCTATTGGAAAGTGTGTTCCTAGGACATGAAAACCTGTTGTTATTTTGCTGTAGTAAACCTTGCAAAAGGGGTTATTGGAGAAATCTCTCTTTTTTATATATTTATATTTTTTATTTTTTCAGGACAGAATGGTTCCATAGGACTGAATCCCACAGTTCTACTCTGCAAGCTTTGTCTGAAATGGGAATGTCAGTCTGCAGAGTCCTTCATTTACTGCTTACACTCCTGTTTATAGCTCCTCTAAATTTTGGCTGAGTTAAGACTGTCATCACTTACTGTTTAATTAAAAAAGCAATGACTTCCCATTGATTGGCTGTCATTTTAATTTTCCTTTGAAGACTCTTCTTGCCATGCCAAACTTGAAGATGATTCATTACTGGAACTGCTATTTAATCTAACTGAAAAGGAGAACTGTTTTTCTAGTATTTTTTTATGTGATTACATCTCAGTCTCCTTGTTTTAAACTCTAAATATTCATTATTTCAGAAATTAAGGATAATCAAAATCACATTAAGCACATTTGACAGATTTTTCTGGGATTTGATCCCTGAATTTCAAGTACACCTCAGACTGTCAAAATATACCTTTGGACCTAAAATATTTTAATGTTGGTTCTAGAATGCCATGATTTAAATACTCTAGAAGGTCATGCTGTCTTTTTACTATATGCCAAGCATTCTGGTATTTTTGGACTTTTTTTTTTTTTTTTTCCTCCACAGAAAAAGTAGAATAATATCTCTGGTACAATGTGTACATATTTTAACAGTAGTTTGAAATATATCTTTCCAGCCATGATGTTCATACTGGCCCAGTTCACAGAAAACTCTTGATCCATACTATTGATTAACTGTGCATAATTTTTTTGTTAAAATTAGTGTCATCATTATTGTAGAATGGATATTTCTTCATCTTAGCATACAGATTTTGTGCACGTTGCAGCTGACATTCAAAGCTGATATTCAAAGGCAGTCTATAATACAGGATGCTGTGTGACATATCTGCCCTTTAGCTGTTGTACTGACTTGCAGACAAAGTCGGAACAAAAAGCTGGAAGGTTCTTTCAGTACACATTGCTGGATGAGTTTCACAGGGAGACACTGCTATGTTGCAGGTTCTATCCTTGCATAGACAACAAATTTGCTCTTTAGAGTTGTTACCAAACCATAATACAGAAGAAAAATAAATCAGAAGTTATCATCAGATTCATATCTGGCACCCTATCAATATCCACCACCTCAGATTCCCAGATACATGGACAAAGACAACAAAATATTAAATAAGTAAAATGAATGTGAATACCCCAAGGCAAAGCCTATCTGAAAAAGCAAGGTGAGCAGAGAAACAGCCTCATGGAAAACCTGGCCTTTTCAGACAAAGCTACAGCATTTACTCCCGTTTGCTCTGATGTACTGCTATTCCATTCACCCTTGGCTTTCATTTTCCAAATTTCATGTCCTCATATTACAGCACTGCATTCTCTTATCATTGATATGCCTATATTACTCTTTCCTTGCTCCCATAACTTCCAAAAGAGAACTGAAAATTAACGCACATTTTCCTACTTGAGAATAGTAAGCGTTGCATCTCATCAGGACTTTTTTTGTTGTTTTTGTATTTCTTAATCTCACTTGGGCTTACTTCTTACACTTGCCTAAAACTAAAGCTCCCAAGAAACTGATTACTTCCAATTACCTTGAAACATTACATTATAGCCCTGTCTGCACTCTTGAACTTACTCTCTGGGCGTGCTCACAAGATAATGTAATACCAACGACACTTGAAAGACATGGATCTCTCACCTTGTCCCTTTCGTCACAGCATTGGCCACACCAGCCCCCTCCCTGATCAGGAGAGAAATAATTTCTTTCCATGTCCTGTTTAAGGTGCTTATTGAATAATGATGTGATTCTGTATAAGCATTAGGCAACCTATTAGGCTGTAAAATCTGGCTATACACAATACCCTATCTTAGGCTTAGCATATCAAAGAGAAAGTATACCCAGGCCATTACTAAACCAAGCAATCTGACACTAAATTAATAACATCAAAGAACCTTCTGGAAATTAAAGGCCATAATGTCCAACCAGGTCAACGGTGGCTAATTTTAGATGTTATTAGCATAGAGGTAAACAATCAAGTGGACCAGTAGTCAGGTAGGCCAAAGAAAACTTTGTTGCACAGGTTTCTGCTTAGGAAAACACTTTGAACACTTACCCTTTTGTTAATAATCAAATAAATACATAAACCTACTAAATAAAATAAAAAGCTTCAGTGGGAAGCTGTTTTAGTAATAGAATTTCAGTGTGCCTTGAAATGGTGAAAACTGCAAACCATGCTTCCTTTTTTATATATTTTTTGATAAATTCTATAGCTCATATATTTTTATTGCCTTGAGCTCCAAGTTATCAATTTTACCTGCTTCATTTCACCCAGGATAGTTCAGGAGCAAAGTTCAGCCAAAAAGAGCTGTTTCTGCTGGATTAATGTAGCTCCATAAACACATTTTTTTATTAAATGCACCATAAAAAAAAAAACAGTATAATTGAATCAGTACAACTGAAGCAATATTAATGGCACTCTTACCTATAATAATGCACTATGACTTTGGTCATCTATGGGAGGAAAAGCAACCCAATATACTTAAGATGATTTGTGTTTCTTCAAGACTCTTCATAGAAAAAAGGTCTTGACCTGAGATTAATAATCCATTGACCGTTCATGCCACATATGCTCCTTTGTGTGAAGCCACATGTACTGCAGGCACCGTGAACATCTGCTACCTCTTGTGAGGAAACTGGCTGGATACAGTTTGTATCAGGCCCATTCTAAACCTCTATTACTATTTTCTCATTTCTATTTCTTGTCATAGTTTCATGGGCAACTGGGAGTTTTCAGGTGATTTAGAAAATATTAAGTTCTGTTTGAAATAGGAAAATGTTTCCTTCACCTTCTGTAGGGTACGGCGGTCGGAAGATCTCGCGCTGAGCGGAAAGGATAGCGGAAAGAAGGCAGGAGATAGGCACGTGCCCGTATAATATTTCAGAAAAACTAAAGGAAGCAATAGAATAGAGGAGATTCTCTTAAAGGGGGGAATATGTAGGAAGAAAGGTTGGTGTGGCCAGGGATGAAAACAGTGGTCTGATTGCTTGATGCATAAAGGATTTTTCTGAGGCCAACCAATATGGGAGGCGATGTTAACGCTATGGGCTACGGGGCGTGCCTCCACACACAGGTGCCCTATATAAGTTTGGATGTCACAGGTGCCCTATATAAGGTTGGATGTGTTTGCAATAAGTGCCAAGTGCTGCATCCACCATAGTGGTGTGTGTGTGCGCTCATTTGGCCTGGGTTCCCCGGTGGTGGAACCCGTGCCCGCTCGAGGTAATGACGAGGCAATTGAAGCCAAGAGGCAGCAACCTTCCTGCCCATAAGAAAAACTGTGGCATTTGCAGTGCTTTTGTAGCACAGGAATCAAACATATGAAACAAATCCACAATTTGTTTATGACTTACGTTCTCAATTTTGTCTATAAAGTGCATTTACACTTTAGTTACTTTTTAATATGGTTCACCATTGTCAGTTTCTCTTGATTAGCACTTTAATTTTTTATTCATTGTATGTCTTCAGTTGTATACTAATCATGTATTTTATGTCAAATTTGAAGCAATAAATCTACTTCCGTCACAATAAAAGAAATAACTTTAAAATTCACAAGACTCAAAAGACTTACAGACCAGTACTATCAAGAATAAGATTGTATAAATGGTATTTCTGACACTGTTATTCCAAAGTTGCATTATTTTTCAAATGAGTTCTAAGATCTGAAGAAAGAAACATTCCATGATATATCACATTTGAAGAAATAGTGAATCCATTGCCTGAGCATGCATTTAACCTAAATTTATATACCATTTTTCTTCTCTTTGAGGAAAGTAATAACACTCAAGGTTCTTGATCCCTGATCATCACATTAGAGGAAAATTAAGTCAACACAATCCAACATGTGAAGCTGTTTCATCATTCCTGGAAAAAAATATTTTGTTCCTGTGAAGCATAGTTTGTTATATGAAAATATTAACACAAAAAGAAAAAAAGAAATGCATTAGTACAGCATCAAAACCAGTCAGGCATCCAGCACTGTTTATTTCTCTCTCTCTTTTGTTTTTCATTTCTGTCTCCAGCCAACCTTCTCCCTCTCTTCCCTCCTGATTAAATCCTTAGAGCATTTCATATACTTTTTCTAAATAACTGTAGACCTCACAATTTTTTTTTTTTTTTTGTGAAGGTGAGGTCATACAGTACGCAAGGCCTTTGTAAAGAGTTTTTTTCTTGTACTTGGTGAAATCTGTAGCAAGTGATGGCCATGGGCAGGAGAAGTATTACACTTTTATGTTTATTTGAACCTGTGCTATCTTTCCACAGAATCCTAGGAAAAGGGAATCAAGTCACTCACCTCTGTATTTTCTTCTCTTCAGGTATTTCATGGACACTTCGATAACAGAGATTCCTCAGGACTAACTTTTCCAGTGTAGCTCTGTCACACTTGAATTTTTAAGGCCTGTTTCTTGGTCTAACATAAATTTTCTTGCAAATCACTTTATCAACCCCAATCTTTCCATCAAGTAAACAAATAAATACCCTGTCTCCTACTGGTCTTGCAAGGCCCATCAGCTGATCTTCATGGGAACTTGTAGCATGTTGATACGCAAATGTAATACTTTAGCTGAAATGTTTTTGATCTGTGGAAAAGCTTTGAAGGGTGTTTCTTCTGATTTCTCTTCGTTACATTAAATTATCGTGAAGACATCAGTATGAGACTAAAATGCAGTCATGATCATGAAGACTCAGAAGTAAGAACAAAACAATTCAGGCAAACCTGATAGTAAATACTATGAAAAATACATACTAAAATATTATGTGGTAAACAAATTCTTTTTTGACAAGGGAAACTGATTGTGTATCGTGCAAGCATTATTACTGAAGAATGGTTTTGTATCTGTAGTGTTTTGGGGCCAGGTCCAGTAATTTTCTATCTGAATGATGACTTTCCCGCATAACCCATGAATTGATACTGCTGCATGGACACTAGTCTTTTTGTGAAAAATTATTTTAATAGCTGTGCAGATCTTCCTATGATTAATGAAACAGCTAACTTATAAGACCTGTTACCAAAATGTTTTGTCAGAGATTTGTTGAACAGTTTGTCATAAATGCTATATAACTTACAACATGGTGCGGGGAAAGATTAAAATGACTACATTCATCTGAACGCTTCCACTGCACCTCTCTCTCATTCCTGATTCTAGTACCACCTTGCCTGACAAGTGGGAGAAGAGACATTATTCATTATTAAAACTGCTAAATTTCCATAACTATTGTATTTTTTCCAACCTACCCTTTAAGCTTCTAGATAGTGCAAAGAGATCTTTCTTTTTGCTCCATTTAAGCTTAATAAATGGCAGAGCAATACCAAGGGAACTGATGAACTCCCATGTCAGACTTTCATCAGAGACTAATCAAATATTGGTGTATGACCTGCTCCAAAATATATGTGAAATAAATGTAGTGGAAAAAAAAAACGTGGTAGATTATGAGTAGAATGTAGTGTTTTATGTTAAGTTACAAAGGAGTCCAACATGTGCCATTAGAAGGATGAGAATTTAGATAGTGTTCCTATCCAGATCGAAAAGTCTAATATTGCACGTAGTACAACAAAATAAACTTGCCTGTGTGAAAAAATGCATTCTTCTTCTGTACTGAAAATAAATCTAGTGTTTATATAATTTATATGCTTGTTGCAAGACATTCCTGAATAACTGGAATTCTGTAAGTGCATCTGTATAGCACCCTAGAGATTCATGAAGAATCTGAGCAATGGTAGGCACAGAATTCAAACAAACTTTGTAGTACTGTCCTGAAAGAAAATCCAGAATTCCATTTAGCAAATGTGGAGTAGGATTACTAAGTATAGTAACTTAAAAGGTGATTTAAAGCTAACTTAAAAGCTAGCTTTTAGGCATCTGTAAGCAATTCTGGGTCAAGGTCTCAGCTTCTTTAGGAGAGGGCAACTTCATATCTGTCCGAAGGGTTTACTCCTCGGAATGCTCATACCTCTTTCTCAGGCATTGTGCAGAGATCTTCATCTCTGCAGTTAAGTCAGTGATTTTGAGGTTTGTTGGATTCGTTACTGGTCATGATAAAACTATGCAGTAACTGTGCACCAAAGTACTGCGCCCACACACACACTGCCTCCTCCAAACACAACACTTGCTTTGCTTGTTCTGTATAACTGGTATAGACACATACTGTGAACAGGCCTGGAATTTCCAAAAATGATGCCCCCCTCACAGAAGAAAATTTATATTCCTTCCTGTATGGTTGAATAATTCTGAGTAAAATCAGCCTGCACTAATTTTGCCTCAGTAGCAGGAGCAGATATGCAGAAACTGGGTGAACATGTGATATACGAGCCCTGCTAGAGTTCTCAGACCTGATAGCCAACAGCCTACCCAACACTGGAAAACAACAGGGAGTTCTGTGCCACTGAGGAAGGTAGGACTTTGGTTTTCAGGAATTTTTACTGGTGAAATGTTTATGCAGACTTTTAAAGTGTGCAGCCTTTGCCTAATTTCTCTGTTAACTCAATTAATGTAATCAGCCCCTGCAGTCACAAATGGCTAAAATGTTTCTATATCTCATAAAATAAAGATAAAATTTAAGAGCAGTGCCCCACACATGGAGCATTACTTTAAAATACCCCTTCACAGGGAACTATGTTTCAACTTAACATTTATAGTAAATAAAAGAATATAAATTGCATGTAAATGTAGAAGCACTTACATGCAAATATAAAAGTTCATGTAAATTAAATTATCTCATATTCTTCCATGAATACAGAATTGAAAGTAAACCTGATACTGCTCAAATATTGCTGCACATAGTAGTTGTAGTAAAGCAAAAGCACAATGTTTCCCTTTGAATGTTAGCCATGTGAAAAAGTGCTGTTGATTGGAAGCAACTGGATTTTAAAAGAGCTGCTCATTCCTACTTGCCTACTAGAGTGTTTCAGATGTCACTAGAGAATTTTAAAGTATCTTAGAAAAAAATATATTTTCAAAATCATTTTTGGACCTCCATCATTCTCCTGAGCTCCCTGATCCGTGCATGTGTATGTTCATGCTCTTGTGCAAAAAAAGTACCAAACACATCTACATTTGCCTGCTGAAGTTCAAGTTTGAAGTTTACAATAAAACTGGCAACATTTTTCCTATTCCCATAACAAATGTTTATAAAATTACATTACAAAGAGAAATTGTCCAAAAAAAAAGTTTTATATCCAAGTTTTATACCCAAGCAGATAACTTTTTCCTATTAATGAGATGTTCTTAAGTCTTACATTATCAGACACTCATCTCCTTTTGCTGCCTAGTTTTAGGCTATCAAAAATTATTTCAGATGAGATTTGAAGAAGTTTCCACAGAGCTTTGTGGCACTGTGATATTGATTCTGTATTTTGATTCAAAATAAGACATCCTTGATGACTCATCTGCAGCATTTACAAAGTGCTTTTTTTTTTCCCCCTGTGTATTCCCATTCTAATACCACAATAGCCAATCTTATTCATTTGGAGATCTAATGAGATCAGAGCTTGAGGTAGCATGTCTACAAGCTGCAGTGCATGCCAATAAATTCTTGTAGTATCTCAGGCTCAACTTTCTCTTTGGGGTTTGAGGTAAATAATAATGGCATGAAAAGAGGCCGAGCAGGGTGAAGGGGCATCAACTTCTGTGCCTTGCTGGCCTAATACATTTATTTTCGGTTAAAAGGAATTTCAGGGCGAAGAGATAAGCTTTTCAAGGTCAAGCCAGTCAGAGAGTTTTGTATCTCCAGAAGAAATAATTCCAGGGGGAAAAAAAAGCTTCATGCATGGAGAAAGAATGATTTAAGTAGCTGAATGGTTTAAAAACTTTGAAAGGCTGGATTCAAAAATTCAAGCAAATAAAGTTTATTACATCTCTTATATGCTTGATAAAGAAAATGGTAGGCCTTTGGGGAAAGCACTATCTGGAAAAATACTATGCAAATATTATGCCTATCTAAATCATTCGAAGAGTATGAATAAGAAGTTTTTTCATTTGTGCTGTGTGATCTGCTGTGTGATCTACTCTGTGATCTACTGTGCTGCCCAGAGAGACATTGAGAGAAGTGGGACTTAGTCACTAGGATAAGGGCTGTTCTGAGTTAAAAGTGGTAAATCAACCTGAATTCAGAGAGCCTTTTCTGTCAGAAATAACTGTTCTTGGATAAGAGGTCAAACAGCACTCGCTGCTTCTTAACTAAGAGCAGAACTTGGCCCACTAAAAGGGTAACATTGTGAAAACAGTCTTCAGCTTTTGATTTAGAAGACCTGCTGACCTTTTACACTACCTAAAAGCAGGAGAGCTAAAGTGTAATCATTAACACATTGGTGCCAAGCCCTCAGCCAATGATAAACATAAAGAGTAGCTAGAGAAAGTGCTTTTTCTTCAAGGCTCCATTGTGCCTGCTGGCATGGTACTTGGGCAGGTCTCAGTTAACTAACTCTGTGTGTTTGTATTTGTGTGTTTAAAGGTTTGTCCCTCACTTTATCCACTTTATCCAGCTGTGTCATGTTGTGTGATGTTCCTTATTATATCATAGGGGAAAAAGGAATGGTCCTTTCCCCTATGGTATAATGTCACTATTGTAACCTCATCACTTGTGGCATTTAAAATGTGGGCTGCAGAAGAATAAAAAGGGAAATTACAGTCTAACTTTGGATTGGGATTGTGCACAACAGTACAGATCAGATGGGTAATGGATTTATCCCACTATCTATACAGATCCGTATTAATGTCAAAAGTCCCAGAAAAGTTTTGCCATCTCTATCCCTTTATCCTCGTCCAATGGTCTCGTATTTCTCTGGTTGATTTCAAAGTAACCACTACAGCTTATGAGCAACAGACTTGCTTGCTTCAACAGAATGATAATCTTCTCATAGAGGCAGTCACAAAGTTCTGAACATATATCAAAATGAGGGATATCTTACGGTATGAATGTTTAGCCTGTTTTCAAAAAAAAATCAGCCTAGTGGGAGAAAATTTTAAGTCAAATAATAATAATAATAATAATAATAATAATAAAAGTTGTACTTTCAAAGCTCTGTAATTTAATTTGCACTTCACTAGAAAGCCCCAGATTAAATGTGTTACCCGGCTGTAAAAACACACTTTTAATGATACAAATTGCCTCAGTAAGGTAAGTTACCAGATCCTATGTGTACTAGTGTAGTACATCTTCATAATATTTTTTGTTGTTGTTGTTTGCTGTTTTTTCATGGATTTACACTTTTCTTGACAATCTCTTTTCTTGATAAATACATAAATTCTCATCAACTCACAGTAATATGAAATCCTGCCATATTTATGGGACTCCATTGCTGGAGTGAAGTTTTTTTAATTTAATTGACAGACAAATCCATGTGTTTCCATCACCAGAGACAATATATTGCATATAAAAAGTGATGCATTCGAATGTACCTCAGTTTTAAGTAAACTTTCCAGAGAAGAATATTGATCACCATTTGCCCAGATAAAATTTCTTAAAATTAGCAAGGCAATTATGCTATAAATAATACTTTTGTATAAAAAAAGAAAACCTAATAACCTGAAAACTCAGGTTCAGGTTACTAATTCTTTTTAAAGGCCATCTCATTTTTAGCCTGTGTCCTTATAGAATTGTGGCTTATGTATGTGCTCAAGTCTTTCTCTTTCTAACTAGTATGTCTTGAATCCTATTAAGGAACTTCAATCAAATTTGAAGGAAAGGTCTTATAAATAATTTATACTAATACTGATTCGGGAAGAATTGCAGAGCTGACTGAGAGAGAAGGCATCAGGTGACAGGTAAATTCAAGTTACACCCTTTGCATGGCTGCAGTGAGCTGCCCTGCCATTAACCACTTTCTGAGATAGCTCTACACCACTCACAGCCTCTGTTGCTCTGTTGTCTCTACTTTCACCCTCAGTAGAGGGTGAAAGGGTTTATTGCACTTGGAAGGATTTGAAGGAAAAAGGCGTAAATCCATAAAAAGTAGACTTAATTAGCTCCCATGTCCATAGAACAATTTGAATTTAAAGCGATCTTTGTCACTAGTGCACATTAAAGACTTGACCTCTGTCATTCCTCATTTTTACTTGACTGGTTTGTTCCTGACTCCCTGTAGTTGTCCCTCCGTGGCCACAGCTGGGAGAGAATTGAGATATGACACCTCATCTCCAGAGATCCAATACACTCATTGATGTGCTTGCCCTATAGTGCAGTCAGACTCAGGAGAAGTAACAGAAAGGAAAAAAAAGGCATAGATTCTCTTACTGACAAGGTGAATCTGAAGCATTATTATTTCCCGATTAGTATCCTCCCACACATCCCCAAAAGGAAAAGGGCAGAATTCATCTTAGTAAAGTGAGAGAACACATGCTGTTTAAAATGGGAATATCAATGTTTACAGGTAGCTCTGTCTTTCAGTAGTTTGCTGGGGGCAAAGTATATTTGTAATGGTAAATCTGCAGGTTAAATTTTAAACTCAATTTTTATAAACAAACTGCTATTAATAAAATAGATATTTATGTTCCAAAGTATGAAATATGGTTCTAAATCAGCTTCATGGTTTAAAAGTCATTTGTATAATTCATAAATCAGTGACAAACCTAATGAATTAGTCACATAACTGGCACATTAAAGTCAGAGCTTTGAATTCAGCTGCATGTTTTATTTAAAGCTTGATGTGCTATATGAATAAATCATGAAAATGTACTTCTGACTCAAGCGGTAAATAATAATGTAAAGAATAGCAGGCTCTAGGAAAAATGAGGGAGGAAGGGTGATGGAATGACCTTGTGCTATTTGGTTTGTACTGTCAAGTGAAAGTAATCAGCACCACTTTAAGGCCTTGCTGTTGCTTTCTAATATGCCAGGGTGGTGACACATCAACATTTAAGGCTTACCTGATGATAAAAAGTAATTTAGATCTCAGTTTAAGATAAGCAGCAGATATGATCCTCTTTAGAGTCAAAATAAGGGGGAAGCCTTATTCTTTTAATTGTGTAAAGAGAATTTTAAGTACTTCCTGTCACAACTAGTCTGTGGTCTCTTTTTGCTTCATTTCTAGAAATTGAAATGGACCATGAAGTGGCACAAAACTAAACCTTTCATAATAAGACTGTCCAGTAACAAATTACAAGGCATTACTTTGAGTATCTTTTGTAAGAGTTGCCAGGTGAGAAGAATTTTTACATAGAAAAAGAAGGAGATAGTATGACATCCGAGGGTGGTTACAATGATTTTTCTCGCTCAAAAAGATAATATTCCTTTCAAGGACTTTTCTGAATTTTCACTGTATTTTCAAGGAGATGGTATTCCTTTTTTCATTCTTTGACCATATCTAAGCCTTTAATATTTTCAAAGTTAAAAAATAATCAAGTCAAATAAGTGCATAACTAGACATTTACAATTATAATAGGGAAAAAAATGTCCATATGAATAAAGTTTTGTTCCTTTAACACTGAGTGTTGGTATCTTGAATGCTAACAGTAACAGTTATCTTCTTTGGGTAACTACAATCTCACTCAGTTTATGTTAAAAACATGAGTATGCCTGTATTGAAAAGAAACACCCAAGCTCACCAGCAAGAAACAGCACCAGTAGAGTGCTAAAAGATACATATCTTTGTTAAATATGAAGAACGGCTATTCTGCACTTGCTCCACAGTAAATTGAAACCCGTTTTAGATCTCCTGGTAGGTAAGTACACACCTTGATCACAAAGATTCCTTGGAAGGACAGAAGAATTTGTCCCATCTCTTTTGACAAAGGAGTTGTTGTTCCTTTGGTAGAGTCACACACTCAGGAAGAATTACCACAAATGATTATTATGTGCTATATTGGCAAGCTTCTTGCTCCAAAAAGTAAATGTTTTCTACTAGCTTGTAACAACTGAGCGTATGAGCTACCATTGTGGAATTTAAAGTTTCTTAGACCTCTGTCTTAACCTTCCTATAAAAAATGAAAAAAAAAATTATAATACCAATAATGAGTATCCAGACATTGTATGGGAAACAGTTTTCAAAAATAAGTAGATGAAAACTTTATAACACTGAAATGCAGGCATTCTTACAGTAAAGAGTGACAGGAAGACTGGCAGTTTCTTCATGGGATTTTAGACAGCAAAGAGTAAAAAGCGATTTATCAACAGCGTGGGCAATGTTTTCCTGTTAATATTGTATGAATACACAGACACACACACAGACAAACACACAAAACCCCCCAAAGCCTGACTCTATATACTGTGCTAAGTGTTGGTGTTGAGTCTTCAAGTGGAACTCAAAAAAAAAAAAAAAAAAAAACCATCTAGATCTATGATCCCATCAAGTCATGAAGCATCCGTTCTAACCAAGCATAAATTTAATACAGGATTCTGTAGCTCCCAATGTCACCTACATGATGTTTCCACAAATGATCCACACTTTTAATCTCCCTTTTTTTTTCCTCTACAGACACAGCGTAGTCTCTTCTCATAACACTCCAAGAATGCTGGCTTTCAGCTCTTCCACATTGCCCATAAAACCAATAGCCAGAGGTCCAGTTGTACCTGTATCTTTTAATCCTATTTGTGACTTGATTCATAGTACATGCTGGAGATGAACTTTCTATTGACTGTGTTCCAAGCCTTTGAAGGTCACGTTCAGGAGACCTTTATCTGCACTCAGGCTGAAGATGAAGGAAGGAAGAAGAACAAGATCAGGAAAATGCAATGACATTAGGTTATCAGCTATTCGACAGCTGTAAGGTGAGTGTAGCCCTTTGCCCCCACTTCTCCAAGGTTCTTAGCATTTTGCTGAGAGGTGAAGCTGGAGAGGAAGCACAGTGTCCTCATGCCCAGAAGGAAGGGAAGTCCCTTGTTGTGAATAACAGTTGTAATTGGCAGCCCTAAGTGACTGTGAGGAAGAAGGAAAGGAACAGGCAGCTAATCCAGAGAGAAAGCAATTATCCTCTAGACTTTCCATAGAGTCAGATAGAGAGGTCTGCACACAGTAGACAGAAAAATCTTGTCGACCTAGCAGGTTTGAATTTATGTGTGTATTTATCAGGGACCTGTTTCTATGTCTCTAATGTCAGCACAGTACTCTGTTTGACAGATAAGGTCTCTGTTCAAAAGAAGTTCCATGAGAGTAAAACGGAACAGTGAGTCAAATTCCCTGGCTTCATAACTATGTTTCCATGGAGCCTAAATGCTGGAAGAACAACACAGGAGCTTGGAGCTATCATTACAAATAATAATGGCAATTTAAATTGTTGTTGTATAGCAGTTATAACAGATTAAGTGCTAATTAATACAATTTGTCTATCAATAAGCAGAGATCTAACAATCAACATTTTCTGTGTTTTTGATTGTATTTTTTTTTTCCTACACATTGTACTGGTCTAATCATAAGTGTATCCTAAATCCAAAAAAGTAGACAGGAAAACAATGTTTGAGACTCCTTAATACATAAGAAAACTCAAGGATGTGAACTGAAACAAACAAACAAACAAACTAAAAAGTGCACTCCAAGAAAAGTAGTTTGGTAGCAATGTATCAATCACAAGACTAGGTGAAAAATGAGAGTAAGGAGTGAGATAACAGCAGTATAGGCGTTTTTTTTCCAAATACATTTAGTGATGGATGCACAGGAAATAATTTTGAAAGAAGGGACTTGTTAAGAAGCATCAAAGTTGTGCAACTCAGCTGAAAGAAAGCCTATGAATGAAGACAGCAAGAGGACCTGTGGTCTGCAATAGAATAAGAATTGGGATATGATCATTCCAGACATAAGTCCAATTCTGTTAGCAAAATAAATTAGGTCCTATAACCTTGTGGACAGCCCATCAAGCCATGTCCATCTCTACACTTCATATGCCTTGAGAGAAGCTTCATGTGATGTTCTGATAATGAACAGCTAATTATCCATATAGTGAACAAAAGTCCCCTAATAAATCATGCACGAGTTGATCAGAGGAATGTGTTCTATATGTCTGTCTGCTTTTTAAGTAGATTGCCACTTTTCTTTCCTGAATTCCTGTTAGCTTTCCAGTCTCCCAGGAAGACAAAACTGCCAGACTGGCCACAACCACTGACATAAGGCAATAGGCATAAATTCAAATATAAGAAATTCTATTTAAACATAAGAAAAAAAAATGGAACTGTGAGGTACTATGGGTAAGCACTCCAGTAGGTACTATGCTTAAGCGCTGGAGTAGGTTGAAATCATACAAAACTTGCTGGACACCTGTAATGTGATCCATCTGACCTTGCATTAATCAGGTGTGGAGCTAGAGACGTCTAGCGGTGCCTTCCAGCCCTAGTTGTGGGTTTTTCTTTCTTTTTTTTTTTTTTTTGCGAGGGGGAAGAATGATATTCACCAGCATCATTAAAAAACTGTTAACAGTTCCAAATTTATTTTTCAATGAGTTTTGGAAAATATGTGAAAGAAATATGTAGGAATAAAAGGGCAAGACAAAGGTTATGCCATTTATTGGAAGGGCATGGTAGAAAAACATCATGGAAATACTGCCCAGAGAAAGTAGTAATGCTTATTATTTGTATCATCTTACTGAGATGATACAGTAACTGGTTGAAGGTTCTGATACAGTTCTGAAGGTTCTGATACAGTAACTGATACAGTTACTGATTGAAGGTTCTGGGGTAGACAGAGAAGAAAGAAATTAAACCCAATCGTCTTTGAGGATGCTGAGAGCAGCAAAGCTCTATGCGTCTTTGAAGTAAAGGACAACAGTAACACCTATGAAGGGAAAGACAGGGTTCCCTAGGAAGAAGCACAGTAGAGGAGAAGAGAATCTGAAGCTTGACCAAGATTTAGGAGAATCTCTCTTATAACTGTCTATCCTACAACATTCCTCTTTCCTACTCCTACCATGCAGTTCTTAAATTGTTCTGATGATTTTCCTTTATGAGCAAAGCACAGTGTTTAAGTAGATTAAAGCTGTCTTCCCATCTGTTTTCTGCTGAGCCATGGTTTGAGAGTACCGTGCAAAGTAGAACCAAAAGTAGTGTTTGTGGCCATATCTAGCTATGGGTACCCAGTCTCAGACAGTTTAACAAATATGCCCCTTTCTGATGTCTCATTGAACTCATGGCACCAGGATACAGTCATCTAAAAATCCATGCCATGGTTTCACAGGGCTAGCCTGCTGCATATTAAACTTCTAAAGATTTTAGAGAGAAAAATAAAGGTTACTGAGATTATTTGTGATATAACCAACTTCCAGCTGATTGCAGCATAAGTCTAGATATTTTTTTTCTTCCAATTAGTTCCATGTAAACTGTAAACAATTCTGGGAACAATCTTGCACAGCCCCATAAAGTACGAGTAAATCAAACATACATTAAATGGGCACATTGATACATGGATTTAGAATTTCTGTGACTGTTTCATTAGCTGTTTAATATTATCCACCTAGTATTTGTAATTTTATTACAGCTTTGACTGCTTGTCTGGCTGAACAGTTGCAAGCAATTTCTCCTGAAATGTCACAGTTCTAATGTATTTTATGATACTTTTTCCTCTTTTCCTTAACAAATTATTTATTACATAGTAAAAATCTCATGTCACTATCTTTATTTGTTTGTTTTCCCCTTAGTTTTCTAAGTGGCTTTGACCAGTATATGATTCATTTTATCAAAATCAGACAGCATTCTAAAGGCTTTAAGAATATTACTGTTGAAAAACAAACAAAAAATGTCTAAAACAAGCAACAACAACAAAACAAGGCACAGCTTAAAATGCTTACAGAGATCAAGCTCTTTATTAGCCTTCAAATCAATGGGATCAATATCAAGTTGAGGCTTTGTTTATCTTTGTTATTTGGTCTACTAAAGATTTGCCAATAATCCAGCAGTAAATCCTAAGCATATAGACATTGTAATATCAAGTCATTGTTTTTGTCTACGTAACATCCTCTCCATGGGCAACTAGTGAAACAGGGAAATGTTTCGGTATAAAAATTAATATTTTAGACAGTCATAAATAGTTCCTTAGCCAAATATATATTTTTAATATTCTTAATGATATTATTTTTATTAATGTTATGCTTTGGCAAAAATTAAGGCAAGAAAATCAGTCATTTGTACAAGCAAGGATTAATAGCAACCATATCCCATTGCACCATTAGGTTCATGCATTATAGGATACTTTTTGTTCCGTATTGCACGCATAGAAAATATATTATTAGATGCAAGAAACCCTCTGAAAAAAATCATAGACAATGTAGGACAGAATATTGGTTTAATCTAGTTTAACTTTTTATGTAACACATGCTATACTAGCTCCCCCAATCAATTCCTATTTGAACTGGAGTTTCTCTTTTGCGATTGTATCTGGTCTCAGTTTAATAATTGCTACTGTGCAGAGAATTTGCCACAAATCATGTTAAGTTGTTCCATGTGGGATTTTTCGGTAGTATTAATTTGTCTAGATTGAAGTTAAATTCATTTAACTAGAATGAAAAATTCTCTAATGTCACACTGCTGTTCATGTAAGTAATTATTGAATCTGCTTACTCCATGTAGTCACTTGAAGTGTCTTTGGACTTCTTATGCATTTGGTGTTTCTATTTATATATGCTTCCCAACACTTTAAATTTTCTTGTAGTTCTTCATGAATTCTCCCAAGTAATTATGGACATCAAAATTGGAACATGCAAATACAAGAATGACCACAGCATTTCTAAGCAGATAGATAGATAAGAGAACCAGTCTATTACTATCAAGACTGCAGCTCACACAGTAGTCTAGGTTAGTTGAGTTAGCAACCTAGGGCTACATGGGCATTCAGAATCAGATTTGCTTTACACTAAATAAAATTAGCTTGGAAAGTTACTGCTTCCCAAGATAGAATTCCTCATTTTGAAAGGATGACTTATGTTCTTTGGTCTTACATGTAATGTTTGTATTTGACTGTACTTGACTTGTCTGCAAACAGACTTCTTAATTTTCCACTTTCCAATTCAATAGTCATTTATAAACATTTTTAAAGATGGTTTAGCATCAAAAATCAATTGGCGACTGTCCACTTGATGTTGCATAAAAAAATTGTCAAGTAATCTGACCTTGCCTGGAATGTTGCTTGCTATGTGATTTTGTGATGGTAATGAGTCATAATATTACCTGAGAAAAGGAGCTTCATGTTTCATACTTGCTGAAATAGGATATTGTTAAACTAGTTACCTAGCTGATATAATTTACAGTCAATATGTCAGATCATGAACTATGGTTCATGTGTGAACTGTATTGCAGTAGCAAAATTTTACAATTTCTGACTATGCTGAAATAATTTCCCCAAATCAAACAACCTCCATAAAATTACTACTTCAGTAGACAGAAAATATCACCACTTCTCATACTTGAAGAAAATTAATTCAAGAGCACTTTGAAAGCATCCTGATTTTGATTTTCTTTACTTTTATATGTAAAATATATGTACACTTGTTCATATGTTTATTATGTAGAATATACAATAGAACTACTATGACACTTTGAACAAAAAAAGTTTCCAATGTCATATTTGTAGGAGCTGCTTCTTCCATAATTTAGAGTCATATGAGATTTTAGTTTGATTTTTGATACACACTGAGAGCCCTACCTGGTTTAGAAAAGTACTTTTATCTGTATCTTATGGTGCTGAAAAAATTATTTGCAATCACCATTAATCCCAGTTCTTCAGTCATAAAGCCTGAAGTTTGAAGTATAACTTTTCTATCACTTGATGGTAGACTATTGCCTTCTCCTGCCATGGCAGAGATAATATATAGAATATTTTTGCTTGAATATAACTACTATTCTTCCCTATTAATTTTGAAATCATCACAATTTGAAATATAAGTGGATGATAGCCTTTTGTGTAGTTGACTTTCTATTTCATCATTGCACAACATATATAAATATTGCATCATCCTTTTTACTGGGCCTTTTTGTAATAAGAGACTTACAAATAAATTGACTATATCCAATATAAACTTTGAAACGAGGAATGAAAACCTTTTCTGCTTTTAGTTATGAATAAAATATTCTATTCTCTCTTTGTATTTTAAATCAAGGCTCCATTCAACTCTATACTTCAACTCACTCTATCTGCCTCTGGTTTTGTATTGAACAGATTACTCAGATGTATTTAATCATGGCTAAAGCCTGATTAGACAAAGCAAGCTTAGCAAGTAACATTTTCTGTAGTCAGTGTGCAAGGATAGATGAGAGGAGGTGTTTCATGTCCCTTGGACAAAAATGTCAAAAGATTTAATCCTTTGCTCTCCTTAGCACAGTAACTTGTTTTTCACTTTTGCTGCATACTTTCAAGGTTGAAGAATTAACTTGTGTTTTCAGGAGACATATAATAATCCAAGTGCTCCAGGTAGCACTGTGTCTGAGATAAACATCCAGCATGCTCAAATAAAATGTGTTCACCGGAACTGTGTCATCCTAAGTTCATGGCCACCATTTAGCAAAGGTTTACAAGTAGTGAGTAATCTGTCAAAAATTTGTAAAAATCAGTGGGAATCCACAGATTTGAGTAAGACTGCAGAGTAGCCAAAGGAATTTTGCAGTCTGCTTACTACTTAGTTATATTATATTAAATGAGTCATCTCATTACATAAAATTTAAATTAGATAGGCTTAAATGGAGAAGAAAGAAATACCAGGTAATTGGCCTACAATCACATGGCATTTGCAAAGCTTTGTATTTTCATGATTCATAATTAAAATGCGTGAAGATTAATTAAATGGTTATTTATATACTCTACTATGAAGCGGTGCCTGATATGATAGTTTTTGTTTGCTTTTTTTAAATAAACTGTGAACACTGAATTATTATTCCTTGGTGTTACAATCACTTCATAGGTGTCTACTTGATACACTTAAAGGTATGCATCTATATGTATATGTAATTGTAGTTTGCCACTGGTTTGAAATCATGGGTTCTCTGTCAGGCAAGCAATTCCTGTATTAAAAAAAATACTGAAAATGTAAACTAACCACTAAAAACAGTCACCTGATATCTAGGCAGTGTAGATGTAAAACATGATCATTTGTTCTAGTAGGAGAGGAAGTTAATAGTGAGGGAAATCCAGAGTATAACCAGTGAGATAGAAAACTTATTAATAAGTAGTGTTCTAGATATAATTTTATTTCTTATTTGCAGAAAAGATTTATACCAGAGGGTAGACCTGACATTTAAGGTACAGACTTCCTCAAGAGGGTAGTTTGTGTACAACAAAGTCTAGAGTTTAAATGTTTTAAAGACAATTTTGCTTCATAGTAATCCATGGTAAAGGTTACCTGTGTCTGAACTGATAGGACTACTTTCACTTGTCCTCTACAGAAATGAAGCAACACACATTCAAGCATTCCTGTAGTCTCCATAGTCCTTAAATGCCAAGACATGTCATGGAAGTCTTTAAAAAAGACATGCAGCAATAACTGAATGCAACATGAAATTATGTGGAATGACGTAAGTAAGTATATATAACAAAGGGGCATGATGAACTTTTTTTTTTGAGAGCTGTTCAATTTTTGTTTTCTTGTGCTTTGGTAAATCTATTTTCTATATATGATACTACAGAGCAACTGATGGCTCAGACAAAAGTCAGCCTTTCAACTAATTCTGTACCTACACTAACCCTCTGAATTTCCAGTATGTGTTTCTCAATATCAATGCTATACTAAATCTTTTTCACTAAGTTCACCAATACCTTCCTGCATTTTCACCATACATTATTTACTTCATATAGCATGTAATTATCTATTCCAATGTAAAGATGAGAGTTAGAATGCCTGTTTTTTTTTTTGTTCTTAACACATCTGCTTGAATAAGATCAGATGGAAAAGGGCTGAAGATGGAAAAATTAAACATAATTAAGAAGCACTGTGTGTGTATGAGAAGAAATTGTAATTAGGGCAAAAAATAATGATTAATCACTTGAGAATTTCACCTTATGAGTTTTGCATGAGTTTCTCTCTTTAGCATGTTCTCAGTTGCACATGAGAATAAAAAAAAAAATTTGGACCAATGTGCACCAGAATCTATTCAGTTTTCTTTGCGATTGAGAGTACGCTACTCTCCTATGTGTATTTAAGATATGACTTTTTAAAGATATATGTCAAAGGAAGGTGAAAATTTAAGGGAAGGAGGGACTGTGGTTTCTAGGAGAACTATAATTTTCATGAAACTGCTATGTTTTTACTCTTAGCTACTGAGCTTCATATGATAAACATCTTTCAGAAACTAACTTTAATCTTAACATAAAGCATTACTTAACAAGAAAGATTCAACTGAGCAGCTCTGTACATTTATAAGTAATGGAAGATCATGCCATACAAAACAAACCAAGCCTTATTTGAAAATGAATTTTAATATTCCTTCCAGGCTAGTAATTTAAAAACAAAATCAGTTATTGACAGACCATCACTACACATGGACAAACAAAGCACAAACAATAATAATAACAGAGCCAAAATGAATCAATCTCTTGTTGTTGTGAAAAACAGCAAAGTGTGAAATCTACCTACAGATAAGCAACTAGTTACCACACCAAAGTATCTGGACATCATGCAAATATGTTCATATCATGTGAATATGAAGAAGTATATCACTAACATATTTCTATGAAACTGAGGTGTATTGCCACTTCATTCCTTTCTGAAGTAAAGAACTATAAAATCACCATCTCATTCACCCAGTATATTTTTTTTCAGAAAATTTATCCAAAAGAAAGATAAAGTAAGTTATTTATATCATAAATCTATAAAATCTATTAAGTATTTTGCAGAAAATAAAATAGCAAGAATTCTGGAGGAATCAAAACAACCCAATGCATAGGGCTAGCTCAGAGTGTGATTTTTTTATTAAGTCCCAAGGGAGGCTTGTTTCACACCAAGTAAATACCGACTTTAAAAATTGTATCTGAAGATATGCTACTTCTTCCTGAGCAGTACAAAACTGAATAGGGAAACACCATAGTTATATGTATAGATATTACAATGAGGACTCCAGTGCAAAAAAAAAATAAGTCTGCTGCTAACCCAATGTCAGCAGAAGATATAATCATACATCTTCACCAAGTCCTCTAGAATAAATCATCCTTTAAAGCATGGAGATTTTTCTGTAAGTGGATGAAGCTGCAGAGGACTTTCTGAGGCAAGCGGAAGCACCTTCTCTTCCTACTTCCTCCCACCTAAAATAATAATAATAATAATAACAGGTTGATATGCAACAAGAGAAGAAGTCAAAAAAGGGAAACCATCTCAAACTTGGAAGAATCTGAATGTAGATCTGAGATCTGAATTCCTAATTAAGAGAACAAAGAAGATGAAAATATTGCTAAATCATGCTCCATTCCATTCTGGCTGAATAGCTCATTCGTTGTCATTAAAGGTGACTGCATAGTCCAGGATCTTTATATCTAGGAGTCATCATCTGAATCCGTATCCATCATTCTATCCTGTACTGAGGCAGTCCTGAGTGTCTGCAAACCAAAAAGAGAAGAAGGAAGCCCAAGTCCAGCCTGGAGATAAAATATTATGTCTCCAAAACAGGACTAGAGCAAAAAACATATGCTGACTAGTGACCTATCAGAAAGATGCACCATCAAATCAACCGGTCTACAAAGAAAGTAGTGGTGGGATGGCCACTCATTTTCCTTTGTGAAAGTTTTGAAATTTGGTGGAAGTGTCAAACAAGTCCTGCAGTTACAATTCTAGGTAAACTTTTCAAGCCAAGAGAAGATTATGGTCACACTGTTCTTCGTTCAGAACTGTTAAAATGCTTGCATTTCCACTCCTCCCCCCATCCCAAGTCCAAGGTCTCAAACAAAAGAGGACTTCATTGACAGATCTAGATTCCAATAAGAAGTGAAAAAGAAGACAAAGTGATAGTGACTCAAAGAGGATGTTGAATAATACTTTTGTTTTCTCCTAATGGGACTAATTGTTTTACAGTGCCTCTATTCTTGAGTGCATAGACATATCAACAGAATGATACTTTATAAAAGCCATGTTGACATTTCAGCCTTAAAATTAAACCTCTGATTAAGAATAAGCAGATATGTACAGAAAACAAAAATATTTCAATTCACTAGTTACTTTTGAAACCTTTGGTAAAAGCTTTCATTTTTACCTCATTTTTTCACCTCATTTTTAGCCATCTAATCTTAGTCAGATGTGTTATGAACAGGCTTTCTTTTGGTTCTCTTTGTAGTAAATGGAAAAGACAGAGGTGTCTCTAAAGGCTGTTTCAGAGTATCCAGATTCAATTAGAGAAAACTTCAAGTTTATTATCAATACTACTGCTAAGATAATAACGTCAGCTGTCTTTTCTGCAACTGTAGCCAATTTTTGGTGGGTGCCCTGTAAGAGTTAGGATTTGAAATAATGCTGAGAGGGCAAATATGAATTTATCCATTAGCTATAAGAAACGCTGTTCACTGTCCTATTCTTTCTTAAGATTCTGCTTAATATGTCTTAGAGTTTTTCTATTCTACTCCTAGACATAAGGATAAAGCAAAATAAATGTATTATCTTCATAGTTTTGGGAAGAAGAAATCAAATTCACCCTTAGAGCACACTTCATAATTGACACATGTGCCTTTGGAATAATCAATTATTTTTTCCCCAAAGCAGAAAACATAACGTGAAATCTGTAAATTTTTAGGCTCTGTATTTTGTGGATAGCTACTTTACTTTCCTCTTCTTCAGGAAGAGAGAAAAAAATCAAGGAAAACAATTAATCTGGTTGCACATGTCAGCATTTTTGCATTCCCAGTGCTTCTATACCACAACCACACACCTGAATGTCCTTCTTCTGATTTCTTTCAAGTCTATGACTTGAATTCCTCAGCCTTTCTGCTGATCAGTAAGTGAAGAAATCCTGGCTTCTGATTCTGAAATTGCCTGTGGAAAACAGTTGTCACTAAGAGCCATATGTTTTTCTTTCTAGCTACCCTAAAGTACTTCCTCAGTTGTCTTTTTCTCAATGGGAGAGAGAGAGAGACCTCAATTTGAGTTAGCTATTAACTAGTTCATTAAATTAACACCTATATTCCTAAAGGGGAACTAGCCCCTCTGCTATTCTTGTGGCATTGAACTTGTAGCCAGCGCTTTTTCAGAAGGATCCTAAAAGAGGTCATAAACGATTTTCTTCCCAGACAAAACAGAAATTCCTCACTTTAAGGCTATTTTGTTAGTAATTTGATCTCCTTTAAATTAGTTACAGCAGGTGGAATGTATTACATCAGATATTGGAGAGAACATTTTCCTGTGTGATAATATGTCTGTGGTACAACCATGAGCCTGTGGGGTTTCTGAAGGCCAGTGATCATGCTGTGAGCAAGCCAGATAAGGGCAGAAGGGCGCCAGACCTAGATGAAAAGGCAGAAGGGTGCCAGGCCTAGCTGAAAGGGTGGAAGCACTGCTGACTAAGAGATAAGGAGATCTCGCGGAGAGTCAGATAAGGAGTCAAAGAGTTGAGACAAACAAGTAGAGGGGGACACTCGTTAAATGTGAGGACACGTGGGCACTGTTAGTTAGCCTCTGTTAGTTAGCCTATCACACTGTATAGTTAGATGCGTAGACGCGGGGTCTTAACCAATCATTGTAAAGAAGCGCTCGCGTGTACGGGCAAGTCTTGCATATAAGCGCGATTGTAACCCTAAATAAACTGGCCCTGCTTGATCACATTGATCGTGTGAGCGGTGCCCGAGACCCCTGTGTCGACATGAGCCAAATTGCATTATCTCAATATAAAACAGTATAGGAAGGTTTTTATTTTATTTTTTTCCCCTTCTGTGTCTTTCTTCTATTCTTGATTGTGTGCTCTGTTGATGTCATGTAGCTCTAAACATCACATGTTCCATTGCCTAGTGTGGCAGTTACTAATGCATGGGGATTACAAACTGCTTACATATAAGTTAACTTTTGAATCAATTTCATAGCAATGTTCCTAGTGTAAGATGACTACATTAGTCATTTCCTCTGCTCTGTTGTCTTTTAAAGAATATCTATTAAGTAGTTTAGAGAATGGGAATTTATGAATCTAGATTTGCTACTTTAAATTTCAGAATAGAAATGTGATCAAGTGAATGTTCATCAATACGTAAGCAACAGACAGAGCTAATAATTCCAGAGCTAAGAATAATGTTAGAAAGCATGGTTTGGATCCACATTTCCTTTGGAAGTCTTTGTATGAAAATATAAAGATATAAGTTAAAAATACAGATAATAAGAGAAAATAGGCAATATATTTTTAAAAGACATTCAAGAGTGACATACTTGCAAAATCAAATGTAGCATATATTGTATTACAAGGACATTCAGAGTATTGGTCTAAACATTGTTGCCATTATAATTTTTCCGCAACCAAAGTATAAATAACAATTTAACAACAATCATTAGTAACACAAGCTTTATTATCTTCTGTGCATTCCGTGTTGGCAACCTTTAAATCTATTGAGGTTACATAAAAAGGTCTGTGACCACATATTTTTCACTGTTCATGGTGTAGATGTCAACACATTAACACAAACTAACCCTGGAAACACTATCTGCCTCAGCATGTTGAAAAGCTCTTGGGAAAGAGTCTACCAATGACTACGTAGACATAGTACTGCACAATACAGAAGTATAGATTTGGTTTGAACATGGGCTTATGCAATATGGGTTTATCAGTTCAGACTGGTATTAACTTAAACTTTCTTTTCCAAAGTTTGGGGCAAATTTCTTCTCCAAAGATTGTCCAGTAACCTGAAAAGGAAAAATATTGGAATAACAACAAAATGAAAACCAGACTTTACAATAATTACTTACCATTCTGAATTGTGTCAAACTAATAGTTTTTCATATACAAATATGCAAATGATGACACTTATTTCATGTATTAGTTGGAAAGACTCTTCACTGGAAAACTGGTTGTAAGAAGCATAACAGAAATGTTGTCCTTGAAGACATATAAAATGCTGAGATGTTGATCATGGGGTCTTGCATGTGGAGAAGGGATATTTAAGGATGCAGTCCACAAAACAAAATCCTTTGTAAAGTATAAGAAAATAAATAATAATAATAATAATAATAATAATAATAAAAAAACAAGAAGCACATTCTTTTCTAAGATCAACAGGATATATAATGGAAAATTAATTGGAAAAGACCAAACGCTGACTCTTTAGTAGCTCAAGTGACTTGAATTTCTCAAGACATATACTCCACAAGGAATGTGACCTGTAGAGAAATAATGGTAACAATGGCATTCAAAATCAAGATAGGTTCTTTATACAGATGCAAAATCGAGTTGGTGAACCAAGCGGATGATCAAGCATCCGTACAGTCTGACATGTGAAAGTCAGGCTCTGTGGAGTATTTATCTGTATGAGAAATAAATCATGTATTTATCTGAAAGGACTGGGCATAAGGGATTGTAAACCAAATTTTTTCAACATCCAAATCTTCAAAGTTTTGTATTCTTTTCTGAATAAGTGTACAAGATATGTGTATGTATTTGTGTATATGTATGAGCTTTATAATTCAAAAGTCCAGAGCATGATCTAAGGAAGAAAAACTGGTTGTTATCTGGTATAAATGGTTTATGTGGTAGCATTACTTTATATATCTTTATCATAATAATAATAAAAGTATTAGGTTTTCATAACAGATCTTCTGGGTCAGCAAAGAACAGAAAAGGACCTAAAAGTTTAACCGAGCACAACATATTCATAGCGGAGTATAGGTGATTCAGATTGATACAAACAGTCAGAAAATATGACAACACCTGACATTATCATCTCTGTAATGAAGATAAGAAGCAGTTGGGAATATGATTTTTTTTTTTTTGATGATGGCTAATAAAAATGTCCCATAGAGCCAGACATCTTTTAAAATTGTAGATAGGCTCTGTACTTGGTATATCCACTTATTCACTGGTTGTCCTTGTCTATATGCCATAGGAAGCTCAGAATTTTGCTTTGCCCTGAAACCATCCTATATGGTGTTGCAAAAAAAGAAGAAATGTAAGTATTATATAGAATATATTTTAGCATATTATACCCTCATGCTTCAGACTGTATACTCACATGGTATAACAACATTTAAGATTATATTTTCCTTTTTTTTTTTAAACCATTTAGATGAAAATTTTTCACCTTGTCTGTCTTAATCTGCTGATGGTGCTTTTTATGGTAGTTCAACTACACTGTTTCATCCATTTCCAATAAACAAGTTAGAATGAACATGTTTTTGCTCACTTTGAAATGTTCTGGCACTTATTCCATTGAGAAAAGCTGCTGTCATTTACTATGTTGAAGGACTCGTCTACCAATTAATTTGGTGGGCAGGAAATGCCGCTTTGGTGTGATGGATAAGCCTCTTGAGATGTTAAGGAAATTTAACTGATACGTATATATATCCAAAAGTCATTTTCTTTGAACAGAGACAAAACTCACTCAAGACTCTATCTACTGAGCCTTCATGCAGACCATCCATACATTGTAGCAGCAGAATAACTAACATGCCTAGGGATTTTGACTGTCATGGAAGTCTTGCTATTTCCTGTAACAGTTATCACAATCGAAAGGCTAGTGCAGTGCTATCCTCTGAGACGAAAGAGTAGAAAGCCTGAATATATTATATTCTCTGTTTTATATCCTACTGTGAGCAAATAGGAGTCACAACACACAGCAAAAATGAAGGATAAGCTATGTGAAGTGTGAAGAAAAGGTGCAGACTCTTCACAGGGATGACATGTAAGAGGGCAACAAATAGCAGAGATGAGATGGGTGCAATAATGGAAGGAAAAAAGTCAAAAGAAATTGTGCAACTTGGGACTGGCATAGATGATACATATTCCTGATCTATTATTATGTACTATTCACTACCACTCAAGTTAAAAATAAATAAATAAATAAATAAATAACCATATCTTATTGTTATTTTATTAGGAATTTTTATTTTGCCATACAGGCACAAAATCCAGACTTCCTGCCATTATCTCATTTTAATATGCTTGTGCACAAGTAAAAGGTGTTTGAAAGAGATTCAATTAAATTTCCCCATTCATTAAAGAAGCCAATCAAGAAATATCTTAATGGAAAAAAAAGAGACAATTAAGAAAGTCATACTGGTGTGAAATGGAGATGTAAATTTGAAGATGTAATAACCCATTTTGTTTGAGCAAAGGTGGCACTGACAATTCATACTTTCTGATGGTCTGTTATACACATGCTCTACCAGATCTTGTTTCTGAATCCTGTTCCTTAGACTGTTGACTTCTGCTCTTTCCTGCACTTCCTTTGACCCTTTGACATATACCAGCTAAACAGCCAACATGATCAACATTTTCACATGACATAAAGTGGGCTGAGTGCATCCCATCACTGCTGTCATCTTAAGAAGAGAAATTTGGCTTAATTCTTTGAGAACAAGCACTCCCTAAGTCCTGAGCCACTTATCCCTTAACCTCTCTACCATTTTACGACTCATTAGTGATTGACTTTTTTGGGCTGGAGCTAGATTTTTTTATTATTATTTTGTTTGAAGAAATTAGAAAACAAAAAGAGAAAAATTAAGATGCTTCTGAATAATGCATTTCACCATGACTGGTGAAAAAAAAGAATGACATAAAAATATTGCAGCTGCAATTTGAACATATTCTTTTTCTAGCCATATTGCTATGCGTAACATGAGAGAGAAGGAGCGAATATTGTTTGTATAGTGTGCATTATTGATGGTTTCCTTCAGTAGGATCCTGGCTGGATTTTTACTTTTTGAAGCCACTGCTGCACTTCCCTTTTGACAAGATCTATGTGACTGAGTTAAAAAGTTTAATTTGATCGAAAGTGAGTGCAATAAAGTTTTTAATTTGTCAACATCTTGACTGCTTATATTTGATTTCATCCCATTCACTCATATGGGTGTATTATCTGCATCAACATTTTATGACATCAAGATCCATTTATTTTCATTGCTCCAGCAACTGCATCATAAATTATCATTAAAATCCACCTAGTGCAGAGGATAAAATCATCTTTTGGTAGTATTAATCTATATTTCATTAACAGCCATAATTTCAAGGAGAGAAGGAAATTGCATTTATTTTAACATGTATATCACATCATTTCCTGTTTGTTTTGGCATCTCAGTCAGTGTTTCTACTATATTATTCACATCAACACAATAAAACAACAGTTAAATATATTCAAGATTATTATCAAATCAATTTTGTTAATTTATGTAATTTCTAGTACTTAAATTTATTTTAAATGCCTATTCAGGGATTGTTGATGTTCCGAAAAAAGAATTTTATTATCAAGTCAGCATTATAAATGAGTGAACTTGGGACTTGCTAAGGGGAGATTATGTGGTTTGCAGATGCCTTTGGACACTCTAAATAGACCTTTCTAATGTACAAGCTATTCTGCGCCAACTAGTCAGCACTAAAATTTTTAGGTGGCATCCTAAAAAGTCTGATCTGTGTACTCTAAATTGGACAATAATGCAACTTGTAAGTGTTCACCTGAGAAAAGGAACCACAAAAAGACTCTGAACAGGAAATTTCAGTAATGCAGCGCAACATGGTATCATTTCCTTTGTGCATCTCTTGCAATTAAACACTTACCACTGTCCTGAGGTGCTTTTCACTGATATGAAGATGAGAAAACCTCTTCAGATTCTTATTGAAAAATAATATATAAAAAAGAAAAAAGAAGACAACCTTTTCAAAAAAAAAAAAGAAAGTGTTAGCCCCTTACGTTATAACGACAGACTTTGTCTAGATTCATTTCCTTCACTCTGTGAGGAGACCTGTTCTCATTCCGTGTCATCCACAGACTACCCTGAGCGAAACAGGGTAGGAAGTTCTGCAGTGAGGCTTCTAGACTCATGTCTACTGAAAGTCTCACAGTTTTTATGGCATACTTGATGCCTACTGGACAAAAGAAAGAAAATAAAAGTTTGACTTCATAGAATAATTGTTAGTGGATAAGAACCTGATCTTTAAGTAAAATGTACTTTCTTACTCTTTTCCTAATTTAACTTAAACTACTTAAATATTAATTGCATTATAAACTGAAGACTAGCTTTCTTTCATCCAATTTCTTAATGTCCAGGACTATTTCTTAATGTCTCTCACTCAGGGAGTATTTAAGTCTATCATGCAAGGTGTGTGCATTCCTCATCTAAGCAAGCCCTGACCCAGCATCTACAATAGCCTGCCCAGCCAGTCCTCCTGATTAGCTGTAAGGCTGCTCAAGCAATAGAAAATAGGGTGTGAGGTAGGTTAAATGTCTAACCTATATCCACTCATTGAAGTACAGGTTCTACATATCATGTTTGAATTTCTTCATCATCAGAATCTTCAGTTCTGATCTTTGATCCCTTGGAGATACAAGTGCATTATGATATCGAAGAAGAACTTGTTGGTTGTGACACAGCCCTGGAACAGGCTGCCCAGAGAGGTTGTGGAGGCTCCTTCTTCAGGTATCTTCAAAACCCACCTGGATGCCACTCTGTGCCACGTGCTTGAGCAGAGGGGTTGGACTAGGCGATCTCTAGGGCTCCCTTCCAAACTCAGTTGTTCTGTGATTGTGTAAAGCACTATTGACAGAATGACTAGGATAAACTCTCTTCAGGATATTTTCTTTTTCTTCAAAACCTTTAAGGGAGGTCAGACATTTAATGTTCTATATTCTGCATGAATATGCTATCTACTCTCCACTAAAGAGAGGCTGTATTTTCTGATTGGTGAGTCATATTATTTGATAACTGCTCCACAAGTTGCAAAGAATGAAAGGAAAAAGCCCATTCTGTGTAGTATCTACAATTACGATCATCTACAATTTAACCTCAGTTAACTATAGAGCCTCATCAGGGTTAAATGACCTTATGTTTTTATGGTTGGCCAAGTCATGGTTGGGTGTGCAATCATGTATAGGCTTCCAAAATTACAGAAATGTTTTCTGAATATCAGAGATTCCCAAATACTGAACTATACCATCCAAATTCTTTATGCAATTCTAGCTCTGAAGTTTTTTAGGTGGATTCTGCCCAACCAACGTGCAAAACGAACATTTGAAACAAACAAATGTGCGAATTAGGCACTCCTGGGTTTCCCATTGTCTTTAGGGAACCTTTTTTTCAGTCTTGGACTTATAAAGACTATAAAGTCATTACTGAATTGGGTTTGTGAAATAAAATACATCTATATCAGCATTCATTTATTTTTTCAGTATACTAGAACATCACTGGTCTTATAAAACATATGTGGTAACCATGATTCAGTGCAGACAAATGAAAAAAAAAAAACTGAAGAAGACAAGAAATAAGGATTATTTTCGGTCAAATTTGTCCTCATATCTTTCACCTTTCCATAAGAACATGTTTTCAGATGCTAAAATTGTATAAGTTCCTAAAATTTCTGATCCAGTATCAGAGGAGATTTCGATATGATCCGAAGAGAGAGATTAAGACACAAACGCGGTCAAATGCCATACAACCTTGTTAGCTTTATTCTCATAAGTGCAATAGGACAGAGAGAGGAAGAAGGGAAAAAGAAAGAAAGATAAGGTAAGCAAGCAAGCGGGAGAGATGTAACAAGATTATAGTTACCACCAGTCCGTCTAAGTGTTGTTGTACAGGTACAGGTGCCTCAGTGCAGGTACAGATGCATCAGTGCAGGTGATGTGCACATCTGGTGATGTTCTGCACATATTCTAGGTGCAAGTGATGTTCAGGGAAAGAATCATAGAATCATAGAATGCTTAAGGTTGGAAGGGACCTCTAGAGGTCATCTAGTCCAACATCCCTGCACACGCAGGGTCACCTAGAGCACGTGGCACAGGACTGTGTCCAAGCGGGTTTTGAAGATCTCCAGAGAAGGAGACTCCACAGCCTCTCTGGGCAGCCTGTTCCAGGGCTCTGTCGCCCTCACTGTTAAGAAATTTTTCCTTAAGTTCCTGTCGAACTTTTGGTGTTCCAGTTTGTGGCCATTACCTCTAGTTCTGTCAGTGGCCACCACTGAAAAGAGGCCATCACCATCCTCCTCACTGCCTCCCCTGAGGTACTTATAGACACTGATCAGGTCCCCTCTCAGCCTTCTCTTCTCCAGGCTGAACAGGCCCAGCTCCCTCAGCCTCTCCTCATAGGGCAGATGTTCCAGGCCCCTGATCATCCTTGTGGCCCTGTGCTGGACTCTCTCCAGCAGCTCCACATCCCTCTTATACTGTGGAGCCCAGAACTGGACACAATGCTCCAGATGTGGCCTCACCAGGGCTGAGTAGAGGGCCAGGATCACCTCCCTCGACCTGCTGGAGACGCTCTTCTTAATGCACCCCAGGATCCCATTGGCCTTCTTGGCCCCAAGGGCACACTGCTGCCTCATGGTCAACTTGTCGTCCACCATGACATCCAGGTCCCTCTCTGCAGAGCTGCTCTCCAGAAGGTCGGTCCCCAGCCTGTACTGGTGTTTTGGGTTATTCCTCCCCAGGTGCAGGACCTTGCACTTGGCCTTGTTGAATTGCATGAGGTTTTTCACCATCAGTTGTCCGGTCTGTCCAGGTCCCTCTGGATGGCAGCGCAGCCCTCTGGGGTATTGGCTACTCCTCCCAGTTTGGTATCATCAGCAAACTTGCTGAGGGAGCACTCTGTGCCTTCATCCAGGTCATTGATGAATAAATTGAACAGGACTGGACCAAGGACTGACCCCTGGGGGACCCCGCTAGCTACAGGCCTCCAACTAGACTCTGCACCGCTGATCACCACCCTCTGAGCTCTGCCATCCAGCCAATTCCTAATCCACCTCACTGTCCACTCATCTATCCCATGCTTCCAGAGCTTGCCCAGCACGATGTTGTGAGGGACGGTGTCAAAAGCCTTGGTGAAGTCAAGATAGGTGTCATTCACCACTCCTCCCTCATCTATCCAGCTGGTCATTTCATCATAGAAGGCTATCAGGTTAGTCAAGCAGGATTTCCCGTTGGAGAACCCATGGTGACTACTCTTGAGCACCTTCTTGTGCCCAGAGACAACGGCCAGTATGAACCATTCCGTCGCTTTTCCAGGGATGGAGGTGAGGCTCACTGGCCTGTAGTTGCCTGGGTCCTCCTTCTTGCCTTTTTTGAAGACTGGCGTGACATTGGCCTTCTTCCAGTCATCCAGCACCTCCCCTGTTCTCCAGGATCTTTCAAAGATGATGGAGAGCAGCTTAGCTATGACATCTGCCAGCTCACGCAGAACTCTGGGGTGCATCCCATCAGGACTCACGGATTTGTGGGTATCGAGTTTCCTTAGGTGCTCTCTGACCCAATCTTCCTCTACCCAGGGCAAGTCTTCCTCTCTCCAGGCTTCCTCTCTTGTCCCTAGGGCCTGGGGCTCTAAAGGGCTGCCCTTGGTAAACACCGAAGCAAAGAAGGCATTCAGCAACTCTGCTTTTTCTGTGTTATTCAGAATCAAGGCGCCCACCCTGTTCACCAGTGGACCCACGTTTTCCCTGATCTTCCTTTTGCTGTTCATACATTTGAAGAAGTTTTTCTTGTTATTTTTAACATCCCTTGCCAGATTGATTCCAAATGTGCCTTCGCTTTCCTTGACGCATCTCTGCATTCCCTGACTCCATTCCTGTATTTCTCCCAGGGGGTCTGTCCTTGTTTTCCAAATTCTGTATACTGCCTTCTTCTGCTTGAGCAAAAAAAGAAGAAGCTGTGTATCTTGGTGCAGGTGATGATCCACACACCTGGTGGGGGGAATATGTGTTCCTTTTATGTCCCCCTTCTCAAAGCGTCCTCCCATTTTCTTGAAATTTTCTGGTACATGTTGTTTGTGTCATACGCGCGATGTGCTTTGATGTTCCTCTTCACCCCACTGGAATGTGAGCTGCTCTGCTGGGCACCGCTGAGTCAGGTCTTGAGCTGATCATCCCAGAGACAGCAGGCAGAGGCCAAATAGATAGCTGATATTATAGTCTTCCCAGAGACAAGATGCCGGGTTTAAGTTTAAATGGGGAGAGATACTGTCCCTGTTTGGGTCTTGAGCTGGTCTTCCCAGAGACAAGATCCCGCAGTATTCTTCAGGTAAATAGTGTGTCAACAATGTCAAGACAAAGACAATCCATAACAGTCTCTCACAGTTCCCACCTGAGAAATATGGGGCATTCTTCTTACTTTCTTTTTTTTTTTTTTTTTTGTAATATTATTTCCATTTCACAGACTTTCCATTTACTCATGATATCTATTTCCATATATAATTTAGAAGTCTTTTGCTACATTTTTGTTCTCTCTTTTATTCCCTTCCTCATAACATATCACCTTTGCAGATGTTCACAAGCACCTGGAAGACACTAGTTTGATTCTGATCTTTTTGTTGTTTAGCTAGTTTTTTACCCAGAGCCATATAGTAAAGATATTTTCATGGGAAGCAGGGGATATATTTTTCCCACTGTTAATTTCTGCACTACCAACACAGCCTCTTCAGATGACTTCTGGCACAGATAGGAAAAGGTACTGACAAGCTTTCTTCTAGCCTGGTGTGTGAGTTTGCCATGCTGATGGGTTTATCTCATCTACTCAGATCCTCACTGTGTCACATTATTGGGTCATTGTCTACTTATTCCCTCTGTGTCAGGACAAAGGGAACACTGTCCGACGCCAGTGTAAATTTGTCACAATTCTCAGGACGGTTCTCTTGGAAATCAAAAGAAAAACTGCAGATATTTTCTTCTCAGGGTGTGGAAGATAGAGATGCAACTAGTGTTTATTTTAGGACAATAAATGGTTTAGCTGGTATTTGCAAATGTTCTTTTCGATAAAATATTTTCTCATTATTATTTTTTCTTGATACAATGATGTAGCAAATCTGTGTCAGTTAATTCTTCACTGCTCAATGACAACCCTTAAAAGCATAATCTGAGATTGGATGGGATAAAGGCAAACTAAATGCTCTGTCATTTCCAGATAAGGGTTTTCACAAGCACCTCTGCACTCCCCTGAGATGACATGTAAAGCCAGACATCAAGGATCCTTGATTGTTAAAGTAAGAAGAGAAAACTGGCTTGATAAAGATAAGATTATTGTGTCTCAGATGTGGAACCTAAAATAGAAGAACAAAATTAAATAAAGCAGTATCTTGCACAGAGGATTTTGAGGTAGATTTAAAGGCATACTATCACTGTCACTCTATTTAATACTCTTATGAGGTTATTCTGTCACACATATAGTGTCAGTTCCAATCAAAGAAAACTTTATTACAATGTATAGGTTAATTTTTTTTTCAGCATACGGTAATTGCACCGATGTACTGCAATAAAAAAAAATCAGTGGCCATCACAAAATGACACATCACAAAAGTTTGAATGAAGTCCTTTTATTATTACATTCTCAATATACTTATATAAAGATGATTGCAAGAAAACAGGCATTTTAACATTATTTTCATACCCTGAGTGATACAAGCTACAATTTTGAATACTGCCCTCTACCATGCTTCAGAAAACTGGAAAATATTTTGTTCTCATTGAGCATACCTTGTGCTGCATTTCAAAGGATGCCATGGATGCACTACTGAAGGCCAGAATTTTGTCCATTTTCACAAAAGTAAGAGCTGGTAAAAACTGAAACTCCTTTTCCTAGCTGCTGCCAGCTAACTAAAGTGAGAGTTAGAAAATGACACTACTAGTCTGAGAATTTCCCCAAAGTGTCACTTGTTTTAATTTTTATTAAGAAAAAAATGTTTACATAAACAGTTATTTTGAAGAAAACTTATGTTTGAAAAATAGATTTGAAAGATACACTGAAATATATATTTAAATTGTCTATTTCAGCTTTGTGAAAACTGAAGTTTTCCTTTTTCACTTCGTAGAAACATCTTTTCAAAATTAAAGAGGAATTAATGTGGTTTTAGTGACAAGTACCTGCAACAAAGAATAAACGATTTTGAAAATTCACACTAGTGTTTTGAGGTTTTCTATTTTCAATAACCTAAAATATATATTTTTAAAAAATAATTTGTTTTTCATAATTTAAGATCAGAAATGTGTGGCCAAAACTGTTTCTTTCCCACAGACTAATATTTATTTCACTGCCATTGGTATCTAGAATTTACATTTTAGCTGAAAGATAATGATCCTGAACATTCCGGTGCTAATGTCTGCCAAGCAAGAGAGATTCTGTAATAACTAGCTTTCTCTACTTCAATATGATGCTTAATCAAACTCTACCTTATGATTCCTAGAAGACTCTGAAGACTAAGAATGGACAGAAATGGTTGAGGGGCTTACGGTTGGACTTGATGATTCTGGATGACTTTGAAGATCTTTTCCAATCATAATGATTCTATGACAGATGCCATTAAATAAAAAATAAATAAATAAAGAAAAAGAGAGAGAGAGAAAGAGAAAGAGAGAGAGAGAAAGATATGGTAAGGAAACTCAGTTCCTCTAAATCTTTAGACTTCTGTGAGTTTTGAGCTCTTGAACTGTGCTTTCCTCTGCCTATATAGAAAGAAATGTGAATTATTGCCAGGAAAGAAGAAACAGTATCTTGATAATTCCCATTGCTTAATATCCGCAAGTTCTGTGAATCATCGCCGCGATTCTGGGACTGAATCCTGTGTTTCCTGAGTTCAATCTGTGAAGAAACAAAAAGAGAAATGAAAATGCAAAATTGGTGGGAAGAGAGGAAGCCTATTCATTCCTACAAGATGAATTTTCACATCTGCTCTCAGCACATGATGCCAGTGCATGGTCCAGGGCTTCTTAGGCAGCTATAGTCAAGGCCGGCACTGCCAGAGCTCATAACAGATTATGACTCCTAAATGCTCTAATTCCTCCATCAAAAGTTTATCTCTACCAACCGCAGTGATACTCCTCGCCATGGGTGCTGTAAGCAGGCTTGTTAATTAGTCATCAATATCTGCCAAATTGTTAAACAAGCAACAAACACCCAACAGTAACAGAACTGAGCCAAGGAATTGCTGATGAACTGCTGAGTTCAGTAACTTGTTATTTGAAATGTAAAACATGTTTTCAGTAGCTGGAGTCCAGTGTGTAAAATGTTGCAGTTTGAAAGCCCTAGTGGCGGTGGTGGTGGGAAGGAGATATCAAATACTGCTATATGCCCAACTCTAGCAATATCAGATTCACCATCTGTGGACCGTAGGTCCGATCGCCTTCCTAGGAGCAAACAGAGTTCCCAAACAGTGTGATCAACTATAAGCTCGACTAGCAGTCTGGCAGTATCATATTCACGAACAGTCAGCCAGCTGTATGTCCGATCACGCCCCCAAACAAGTAGTCGAGTTCACAAACAGTATGATTTACTCAAACGCAACATTTACAAAGCAGGTTTCAGATGTCAGTACAGGAAATTCTCTACTACAGTGTGGGGTCTTTAGCCAGCTCTGATGCACAAATGTGCAATCATCACTCACCCCAAAAAATGGGAGAGGGCTCTCAGTCTCAAGTCTCCTCAGGCGGCGTGCCACTCCAAGGGGAAGAAAGGGGGATCAGCCCATCAACTGATCCAGGAGTTACGATGGATTCTTTCCCCCACTTTTCCTCCTGAGTTTAACTTTTATACTTTTCTTTACGTTCAGGTGGAGCTTGAGTGACTAGAGTCATACTTAATATTGTTATTGATTGGGGAAAAAGTTTCTGGCTTTCATTTCAGTCAGCCGAAACAGGTACAGTCAACCGAAAATCTAGAGCGGATGCTCCGTGACGAATGGTTGTACCTCGGAGGCGGGTAACTTTTGGGATGGAGGTGTGGTTTTCACATTATAATGAGCAAAGTTCATGCAATGTTCATCTGAAAGGAGTGATTTGTCACCCTTGCTGGCTCAGCACCGGACTTGTTATCATATATCTCCCATTAGGCAGCCACTGTGCGGCTTATCAGCAGCCCAGCACAGCGAGTGCAACAGAGTTTGGCCGCGGTGTCTTCACTCCGCTCCATCCTCCGTTACTCCCCTTTGCAGCTGTGAGGAGGGCAGGTTGTGCTGCCCAGGGAACCGTGGAGGAGCAGAGCCCGTGAGCACCAGCCATCCTGGAAGTGGCAACTGTGTAGCACCCCAAGCAGGTCTCTGTAATGCCAAAACTTCTGGTAGGCCCTATTTTTTTCTCTAAGTTTCCTCCTTTTCAGGCCATTCTTCCACACACTTTCTGTTCCCTGACTGCATAATCAGGTGATTAGCAGTGGAGAAGCCCTCCCTACAGTGCTCTTTGGTGAGTGTTCAGCAATGCTAAAAGCCAGGAAGTTTTTGCCTTTTGCCATAAATTCTCGGATGCCAGCCTGTGATGGTACCACCATATGGAGGAAATGAATGACTTGTTTTTGAAATCTTCCAGAGAGAGAAAGGAAGTTTTCCCAGCTGCCTCAGAAATGCATCAGAAAGCTGCTTTTTATTTATTGCATTTTATTTACCGTCTCAGAGAAAGAATGAAAATGTATCTTAAGTGGCAGACTGATGGCATACATTTTGGGTGATCTTCTGGTCCTTCTGAAAATATGTTTCCAGGTTAAAAACTAAATCCTCACATACCAGTGAGGATTTCGTAGACTCTACTAGTCAGATGGATGCAGGAATAATGTTGAGCCTTAAGAAGCCAGGAGTGTGCTTCCACAGACACCCGTCCACACTAGCACAAACTTATCACACTGTGCAAGTGTGACTTATGATTAACTCTTGTAGTAAAATGTTTAGTGATATTTGTAAGAAGAATGGTGTGTCATATTAAGTAGTGCGGCAATTGAGTTTGAAAAACACTGAAAGCACTTTCTGTTCAGACAGCGTAAAAAATCACACTGTTCAATAACGCAACATAATGTTTCAGTTCTGGTGGGATGATTTACTGTTGTGTTCTTCAAACTGTGAGTTTTCCTGGTGAGGCCGGAGTCTTCCACAGGGGACACACAATCCAGACAAATATTTTGATGTTTGTGTAAATCGGTTTTGCTAAGCCCAGTAAAATCAGAGACATGTGGGCCCTAATCTGAGAACCACTGGGGTCTGTGGGAACCATTCCAGGGACTGCAGCAGGCTTAGCATCAGCTGTGTGATGAAATCTTGATTTGAAATATATCTGTCTGAATTACTGATTCCTAAAATAGTGTTTCTAAAGGGCAGCATGGGGGGAGAGAAATTAATAGCCTGCCTTGCCGTATGTTTAGAGACTGCACTAAAAAAATCTTCTCACGCTGCTATTTTATAAAATTTCATAAAGAAAACCACTGCAATTATATTTTAGTGAAATATTAGGTGGCAGAGAAGCTCTATAGACTCCAGCCAAGCTAAAAAAACTAAAAACCTTCGCAAAGCATAGCTGCTTTTTACATGCATTTTGAGCATAACATAGTTCACATAACGTAGTTCATGACATCTGGGATTTTCCTGTCAGTATCTCAGACCCTAACAAAAAATATTCTTAATAATTGCAAAAAGAAGTATCTTCTCTTTCTGTAGAGTGCTGTAGAACAGACAATAGAGGAAAAAAATTCAACCAATAATTTTATAACAGTTACCCAGGCACATAGTGACAAATAAGAAAGGTACTGAGGCAATTATTTACCCAGTGATGTTCTTGGTTGCTGAAAAGGAGCAAATTAAAGGATTTAATCCAAGAAAAAAAAAAGCCCATATATAGACACAAACATATGTATATTTACTTATAACAAGGTTGCTGACACCACTACAGAGAGAATAATATCTTGATATCATGTTTTGTGTATACTTGATTAGAATCAGCCACCTTTAGCTCATGTTGAAGAGCTTCCTATCCTATAAGCTGTCTCAACAATTTTGATAAGTTGTCAGAAGGCTTAAGCACTCTCTGCTACCATCATAACTGTTGTATAGTGAATAGTGTCAACAGTGATAAATGCATCGTCTTCACACTGGCATATTTCAATGTTAAATGAGAAGGAGAAGAGTGAAATGCTCCTAATGGATAACAACCTGTAATATGTAAAGTGCAGAGAGCAAAACTCAAGACATGGTTTCCTCAGTGAGTTCATTAAAAAGGTGGGGAGAAACTTAGCAGTCTTAAAAATGAAATCAGTTTAAACACTCATTTGTACACATTTGGCTGTACAGGGCCAAATGTATGCCAAAATGAAGGGAAGACGTAGTTGTAGGTTAAGTTTAACAGATATGTCTGGTGGCTGTGTTCTTTCTCACATATATCTTAACTAAAAAAAAAAAAAGCCCTTAATATCTCTGGCAAAAGGAAACCTTCCACAATATTAATGTCATTCCTAATGTTTGCTGCGAAATTTACAACATGCAATTTTCTCTCTCTTTTTCATGCAAAATTGTATGACTCCCAGGCAAAAATCCATAATGCATCATGCCCTTTCCTCTATCACCTTCCAATCACTGCCCTGGCAGTTAATTTGCCCCAGTGGTACCATAGACACAGAATCACAGAATCACAGAATGGTTGAGGTTAGAAGGGACCTCTAGAGATCATCTAGTCCAACCCCCTGCTCCAGCAGGGTCACCTAGAGCACGTGGGACAGGGTGGCATCCAGGCAGGTTTGGAAGATCTCCAGAGAAGGAGACTCCACAGCCTCTCTGGGCAGCCTGTTCAAAGGCTCTGTCACCCTCATGGGAAAGAAGTTCTTCCTCGTATGGAGATTAAAATTCCTATGTTTCCACTTAAAACCGTTACTCCTTGTCCTGTCACCAGCCACCACGGAGAAAAGCCTGGCCCCATCCTCACTACAATCACCCCTCAGGTACTTAAACATGTTGATCAAGTCTCCTCTCATTCTTCTCTTCTCCAGACTAAACAGGCCCAGATCGCTTAGTCTTTCCTCATAAGATAGATGCTCCAGTCCCTTAATCAGCTTCATGGCTCTATGCTGGACCCTCTCTAGAAGCTCCACATCGCTCTTGCATTGGGGAGCCAGTGCTCCAGGTGCAGCCTCACCAGAGCTGAGCAGAGGGGCAGGATTCCCTCCCTCGACCTGCTGGCAACGCTCCTCCTCATGCAGGCCAGGATCCCACTGGCCTTCTTGGCCACCAGGGCCCACTGCTGCCTCATGGTCAACTTGTTGTCAACCAGGACTCCTGAATCACTCTCTGTGGAGCCGCTTTCTAGCAGGTCAACCCTTAATCTGTGCTAGTGCCTGGGGTTATTCCTCCACAGGTGCAGGACCCTGCACTTGTCCTTGTTGAACCTCATGGGGTTCCTCTCTGCCCAACTCTCCATCCTGTCCAGGTCTCTCTGAATGGCAGCACAGCCCTTGGGAGTGTTGGTCACTCCTCCCAGTTTGGTGTCATCTGCAAACTTGCTGAGGGTGCGCTCTGTGCCCTCGTCCAAGTCATTGATGAACAAGTTGAACAGCACTGCACCCACTAGGTAGGTGCAGGACACCACTGGCCACAGGCCTCCAGCCAGACTCAGTCCCATTTATCACCACCCTCTGGGCTCTGCCATTCAGCCAGTCCTTAATCCACTTCACTGTCCACTCATCCAATTCATGCTTCCTGAGCTTCCCTATGAGAATGTTACGTGAGACTGCGTTGGAAGCCTTGCTGAAATCAAGGTAGACAACATCCACAGCTCTACCATCATCCATCCAGCTGGTCACCTAATTGTAGAAGGCTATCGGGTTCATCAAACACGACCTTTTTTTTAGACCATACAGCTACTTCTGTTTCCAGAAGAGGGAACATGGAATATTATTTTTCCTTCCCATGTCTTTGTTTGCAGTCTCCCTCATATATGGTATTAGCTAATTTATACATGTCTGCAAAGGAGGAGTGTTTTCAACAACTGTGTTGATTTTCATGGATACTAATAGAAGGAATCTAAGGTAATAATATAATGTCATTTTCAACGGGTGGTGCACTTCAAGTACAGTCAATAAGGCAGACCATTTTATTTCTGTGTTAAGGCTATAATTGTAGAAGAACTCATGATAAAACTGTGTATTTTCTTGGATGAGTAAAGTGAAAGGAATGACCAAGATCAACCTTCTCCACCAAGAAATGAATGAAATATACCGTAAGAGGTAGCTCACCAATGAGCACAGAAAACTCCAAATTCTTTCAGTAGAAAAAAAAAATTCACTGTGCTAGGGACATGCTGTGTTTGTAGTCCCTTTAAGAGCTTCTTGCCCAGAAGTATTGGAATGTCCCCCTGGGCAGAAGATTAAAACAAAACTAACATAACAGTCATGTTTATTTCAGCTCCCTGCAGAGAAGGTAAATATGTCTCACTTCTCTCTCTGCAGTGAAAGAATGTCATCCATTACTATCACTTCTTCATAGGAATAAGGATTCAATATACAAAATAAATGGAATAGAAGAACCAGTAGATGAAAAGTATCTAACATCAACATAGACCATGTATTTAGTCTCTGAGTGTGTTAATGTAAGTGAAATAGTAACTTGGCAGGTCCAAGTTTTGATGTAAACCATAAAATACATTATAATGTATGTAGTAAAGTATGTACAGGATTGTTATAGTGCACAGGAAGAAGGGGGAGGGTACCCTGTAGACAATGAAGCATTTTCTATCCTCCCAGTAGTTTTTCAGTATTGATTTTTAATATACTTTCTGTGTGTTCTAGAGGATGATTATGCTTGTGATGGTGGCAATGTAACTATGGTGCATGACAAGCAAAGAAAGAACCATATAGTAAAATGCATGCAGAAGTGGACAGGGAAAGGGGAATGGAAGAGGGCAAGGTTAATATCAGCATTCCCTGTAAGTAGCTATACAAGACATGATGTCTTCTTAAAGGAAATCTTTCACACAGTATTTCTCAGATGTCCCAGGTCTGCACATTTTTTTCTGACACTTCTGCCAGTCAGAGTCCTGAGTGACTGTGCCATCAAACGATGGCCATTTTCATCTGAAAAACAGTCAGGAGAAGGAACGGATGCCAAACATTAATGTATCTCTACTCACTCAATTAAAATATGTTCCAAAAAAAAAAAAAAAAACGGATTTTGAAGCATCAGTGTATATGTGCCAAGGATTTGTGCCAACTCACATCAGCTTTGTCTCTGTAATGTTTACTTCAGGGAAAGAAAACGCAATTGACCATGAATGGTGTCTTGTGGGACTCCATTCCACAGCTGTTCTTTAAGGATTTAGATAAAATATGTCTCTATACTATTACTGGTTTTCAAGGATGCATGTGACTGAGGCTCAGAATATCATAATACCTCTTTGCTACTATCTTTGATTGCACATTGGCATTCTACAAAACACAAAAATTGAAAAATGGGCAGCATGAGAGCCAACTCTTTAAAGAACCAATGTTTCTCATTTCTGTTACCCTGTGATTAAACTTTTTTGTGTTATTTTCATTTGAGATGTGTGTACAATTATTGGTCCTATTATATAGACTGTTAGTAATTTACTTTGCTAAATAAGCTGCTTTTCTCAAGTCCGAAATATAATTTTAATATAGAATATAATGCAGAAGCTTTTTCATGTGGCAAGCATTATGTGAATCTGGAAGGAACAGAAGTATGGTTCAAAGGCAAAACAGTACTTTTGAGAACAATCGTGTTAAAAAGAAACATAAACCAAAGATTTCCTATGTGTTGCCTAGTCTAGGTGCTTGGTTATCAAAACTAAGGGGCATACTGCGTGTAGTGTGTGTTGTGTGTGTGTGTGTACTGGCATGGGAAATTCTTATTAAAGTAGAGAAGGAAGAGTGAGATCGAGAGGAGGACAGTGTGTCCCTGATGATACCAAGCAGCAGTGCAGCAGCAGGACCTCCTCCTCCTCCTATCTGCTCAGTACAGGCCAGAAATGAGCCTTTCCTCTTTACAAGTATTCAACATTACTACACAAAGACCTTTGTCATATCTAGATATGATGAAGTAGAAATGGGGCAAATTAAAATGTCCTGATTTTTACTGTCAGGTTGCCATGGACTCTGCTATCAGCTTGGAGAGAACAAGGAGAGAAGTCGCATACTTCATATCAGTAAGAAAGGCCACAACATCAGGGTACTGATATCTCAAAGACGAGCTGGGTGGAGCTGGGGGCAGGAATCAGACAGTTTTCTGACTTTTTGAAAAGATTTCACAAACTCTAGAATATCATATGAAGAGAAGTCTGATATGAATTTTTAAAGGGGAAAAAAAAAAGGCTATATTTTATGGTACCAACCACAATACCTGGGATTCAAATAGTATTAGGCATTTTGTGAGAATTGCCAGAGGCCATTATCTGAGAGTAAGTGACAATATACTTAATTTTGTCACAATTGAGATGTTTCTGTACACATACAGAGAATTTTCAGACCTCAAAATAACTGGGACAAAATGTACAGGAGGTGTCATTTTTAAGTATCCTCCTTATTAATTGTGTGCAGCAAATCCATAGACCCTTAGATACACTTGTGCCAAACTCTTACTTAGGTATTTCACTCTTTATTGGTTCTTGTCTTTACCGACACCACAGATTTATTTCTTTTTCTGTGAAATGATGGAAATTGTTCTTTTTGAGCATCTACTACTTCTGAACTTCAAGATCCAGGAATTACTGGCTCTAGATCTTTCTCAAAGTGTTTTGTTTCCTTTTCAGGAAGAAAAGGTGGACTTCGGCTTTGTAAAAGAGAGGTACCTTTCTCTTACTGAAGATATCATTGTGGTATTTTCAAGACAGGCTAAAATTAACACGAAAAACAATTTGTTATTTGTAAGCAAAAATAGCATTTGAGGAAAGGAAGAAAGAAACTTCCAACAGACAGAACATAAATAGATCCAGTGCTTTCGGCCTTTCAACAATAACCTGTTTCTTCCCTGAAAAGCAGCCAGTCAGAATGAAAAGCAAGCACTAACAGGGGTTTCTACCACCCATGGGGGAAATTATGGGCCTTGTGATAAGACAGCAGTTTAAGCCACTAATCCTGACAGTGAAAGTAATTCTGAAAATGAGGGTACTTCATGCTAGACACAGTGACTAGATGAAGTGCTTGCTTTAGAGAAAACTAATATTGCTATTAGTATCAGCATGCACACAGCTTCTAAAGCCACTCAGCTACAGGAAATGTAGCAAAACTATCCACAGAATTCTAAATGCTCTAAACTGCCATTCAGAAGGGAAGGGAACAATATCAGCTCTTTATGGACAAAGAGAATGGAGATGTCAAGTGGAAATCAGTACTTAAGTAATTTTCTCTTGAATAGTAGAATAAAAATGTTACTTCCCTCCTGGGCTTGTAAGTATCTTTCTATCAATTGAGAAATCAGCAATGTTTATCTTGTTACTACAAAAAGTGATTTTTTTTTAAACAAAATGGGGTGTTCATGGGTTAAAAGAAAACATGTAAATTTTATCTTAATGTAATGTTTTATCTAAATGTAAAGATTATGTATGTCTGTTATTAATGAAAATCATAGTGATATAATCTAATACAAAGTGTAAAGGACTACTTAAAGTACATTTAAACAAACGAATGAAAAGAAGAGCTCTCTTTTTTGTTTGTTTTTTGTTTGTTTGTTTGTTTGTTTTTGTTTTCCTTTATAAAATGCCCCTTTTCCTACAGGAATATTTGGAATAGATATTGATCCTTCAGCCAGATTTGTCACAATGATCATTTGCAGATAGAGTAATCTTAAACTTTTCTGATGTGTTTGTGTGCACTGAAAAACAAATAAACAAACTAAAATGTCTATTCCTTCTCTTCAATAGCCTTCACATTATCTAGTTAAAAACCTTTGATAAAGATCTTTACAATACTATGGAGGAAAAACTCAATAGTATATACACTTTTTTAAGAGAAATCATTTGAGAACATTCTTGTGCACTGTTTTTGTTTGTTTGTCTTGGGTGGTGGTGGGTTGCACATTTTAAGAGATGGGTTAGCCAAGAAATAAGAGGTAGTAGATATTAATATACTAACATATGGTAGAAAACAAATCAAAACAAATCAGATGGTATAGTATGGGATGGGATGAGTATGGTATGGTAATTGATATGGTAAGAGGTGTGGAGTGGTAATGGGTGTGGTAATGGGTATGATATGGTAGGATGGTCAAAATGGGTAGGATAGGGCAGAGGGTAGTGCAGAATAGAGGGCAGGTTAGGATAGAGGGCAGGGTAGGGTAAAGCAGAAGGTAGAGTAGGCTACAGAGGAAGGGTTGGTAGATGAGAGCCAAGGCAGTAAGGAAGGGGAGGGTAGAACAGAGGGAAGGGTGGAGTGAAGAGAGAAGGACAGAGTAGAAGGGAGGGTGGAGTTAGACAGTATGTTAGAGTAGATGATAGGAATGTAGGGTAGGTTAAGGTAGGTTTAGGAGAGGGTTAGATCAGGGTAGGGTTAGGTTAGGTTTAGGGATGATGGCGTTAAGGTAGGGTTAGGGTAGGCTTATAATTGGTAGGGTAGGGTAGGGTAGGTCTAGGATTAGGTTTAGGGTTAGGGTAGATAGGGTAGGGTTAAGGTTAGGGTACAGTTAGGACAGGCTAGTGTTAAGGTAGGGTATCAAAGCTGTCAAAAGTCCTTTGAAAGAGTGGAAGTCACCATCTGATGACAATTACAGTCCAGACTTTTCTTTTTGCTTCTTTCCTTCTTTTGATGGCATATTTTGTTCATGCATCTGCTCAGCATTATATGGATAATATTGTGTGGATATTAACAGCTCCTAGATATTAATATAGTTGTGGTTATTGTTAGTGTTGTTGCTGGTAGTGGATGATGACACTTGCTCAAATGTATATGTTTTTTTGTAAATTTCTTAGAGTGAAACTATTATTTCTGTGACTTATTCCTTTCATGTGTGACAGACAGAATTATCCGTCATGGTGCAAAAGTACTCTTTACCTTTGCAGAAGCAAGTGTGTTGAAAATTGCCAGGCTGCAGACACAGCTGATATAGAAAAGATGGAGTCAGACTTATCCTGACGATGTGCTCGACTTTGAAGAAAAAGTCTCTTCTGATGCGATGTTGAAATTCTTCTCCCTGTCCATGATGCAATGAAGGAAGTTGAAAGATAGACCTCCTTGCAGGAAGAGGGTTTCAAATAGAATCATGGACTCATAGAATCATTATGGTTGGAAAAGACCTTCAAGATCATCCAATCCAACCATAAACCCTTTAACACCATGCCTACTAAACTGTGTCCCTAAGTGCCCCATCTACATGTTTCATAAACAATACCAGAGGTAGTGACTCCACCACTTCCCTGGGCAGGTTGTTTGAATGCTTGACCACCCCTTCCATGTAGAAACTCTTCCTAATACCTAACCTGAACCTTCCCTGGCTCAACTTGAGGCCGTTTCCTCTTGTCCTCTGGGTAGTTATTCTGGCAGAGAGATCAATCCCCACCTCACTACAACATCCCTTCAGGTAGTTGTAGAGAGCAATAAGGTCTTCCTTGAGTTTCCTCTTCTCCAGACTAAATAACCCCAGCTCCCTCAGCTGCTCCTCATAAGGTTTGTGCTCCAGCCCCTTCATCAGTTCATTGCCCACCTTTGGAAACACTTCAGCACCCCAATGTCTTTCTTGTAGTGAGGAACCCAAAGCTGAACACAGTATTTGAGGTGCGGCCTCATCTGTTCTGAGTATAGGGGAACAATCACTTCCCTTGTCCTGCTGGCGACGCTGTTCCTGAATCAAGCTAGGAGGCTGTTGACCTTCATGGCCACCTGGGCACACTGCTAGCTCTTGTTCAGCCAGCTGTCAACCCCAGATCCTTTTCTGCCACACAAACTCTCCAGCCACTCTACCCCAAGATGGTAGCATTGCATGGTGTTGTTGTGACGCAGGTGCAAGACCCAGCACTTAGCCTTGTTGAACCTCGTATGGTGGCCTCAGCCCATGGATCCAGCCTGTCCAGATTCCTCTGTAGAGCCTTCCTACCCCCAAGCAGATCTACTCTTCCTCCCAGCTTGGTGTCATCTGCAAATTTCTTGAGGGTGACCTCAATGCCCTCATGCAGACTTTGATACAGATATTAAAGAAGACTGGTTCCAATGCTGACCCATGGGGAATATCGCTCAAGAGATGCTTTCCAACCTAATTTTTTCTATGATTTCTTGTCAGACTTGCAAGGAATCATTACAGTAGATGTTATTACTGATCAGCCCTGGCCCCTGTGTTCACTCTGCACATTACAAGGTGCAGTATAACTACAGCCTTAAAAATGAGTAAGTAACGACTACCATCATGTTTAGCACTATTGCATAGAGCAAGCATACGAGTGAAGTGTTACAAGACTGAGAACTACCATATCTGCATATAACTGCTATTGCATATAACAGCTTGCCTAATCCTGAAACAAGGGCATGAAATGGAAGGAGAAGAGAGGATGAAGGCTTCAGTACGTTGCATTGCTTTCCACTGCATCTCATGAAGTCTCAGTCTTTGCAGGACTTTGTGGTCTTGCACACCTTGCCAGCACAATGCAACAAATCAGTAAAATATGTCTTTAAAGGGACATGGAGTTTCCTTACAGCAAAAACAGTGTAACTGCCATTCCATCTCTGACAAGGCAGTAGCTTGGCAGAATGCAATCTTCTTTTTCTGGATGAGCCACAATTAACTGCTTTGTAATTGTGCCCAGACAGCAGGATGCTTTCCCAGCTAAGCACATGCCCTCATCTCCACACTGGGTCCTGGCAAACTGGTCATCCTAGTGGTTCTAAACAGACATTTCATTAATAACTTACTGCATGAATGGGTCCTATCTTCAGTGCATGTTTTGAAATCCCACAAAGCTTTGATTACTGATAACAATGTGTACCGAGATCAAAATATGGCTTATTTAGGTCCAGAAGAGTAAACAGTCTTTCTGGGTACTTTTTAAGAAATACACTTTTACTCTGCTAAATCTTCCCTCCTCCCAGCTAAATGAAATATAATAGCAGTGCATACCTGGTAAAAATCCAGGAATATCCACAAAAGTAATCATAAGCGTGTTGAAAGCATCCCAGAACAAAGTGGACTGCTTTCACAAAAGAATTTATGTCTAAGCACCTTAAGTTAAGAAAACGTGGTTAGGGGTTAAAAATTCCAATGCTTTTCTAATGGCAGTAATTCAAAGCAACATCAAAAACCACTTTTTATACGATAGTTGTATTCTTTTCTAAAAACAAACAAACCAAACCCTGTATTTTCTATAGTTTTTTAGAAAGTGACAAAACAAACATGTAAATGAACAAATATGTAAACAAATATTGAGAGAATCTGCCTGGAAGTTTTACTGTTTTAGTCATAAAATTAGAGTATAATCTACAGTCAAAAAGCGTTCCTTTTTTTTTTCTGCAAAGAATTTCAACATCTTTTAGTAGTGACTGCCGTATGGATAATAGAGTTTGTTTCAAAAAGTGGTATTTTAAAATATATTCATGTAATTTAAGATATTTTTCTATAGCCTTCTCTTTACTGATATATTTCAGATCAGTTTCAGAATGAAAATTTCATTAAAATATTCTATGTTCCTACTAATATACAGGAAAGATGATCTTTTCTTGTCACATGTTGCAAAGTGTTTTTGTTCTATTTCAGGGCCTTTTACAATTTAATGATTCAATTAAACTTATTCAAAACGCACATAAGAGCACTTATCTGAAACATCAGAAATCTTTACTAAAATTAAAAATATAAACTGAAGCCTGCTACTAGCTGGGAGTTTGATAGTCTTATTTTGACAAGATTATCAAAAGCATAAATGCAGCATACTGGATCATCTGATTTTTCCAAATAAATTTGTCACAGAAGGCACACTACATCAGTAGTGTTTTAGGCATCATTTTAATGCAGATTTCTATGTCCATGAGTTGATTTTGTCTGACTGAAGGATCTTCAGCCCTTGTAAAATTAATTTTAGGTCATCTTTCTGTCCATTTATTTTAGTTCTGTTAAAAAACTTCTTCTAATTTTGTTAGACTATGAGTTTCAAATGACCGCTTTTACTGTTATTATTTTTGGTAAATTCTAATATGATATATCCCTTCAAATTGGGGAAAAAAATCCTCTGGAAATATTGATTTTTTAATTTGAATTTTGCATTTGCAACAATTCTTAAAAAAAAAAAAAAATTCTCAGTGACGGAGAATGTGCCTGAAAACCGGTAAGTTCAAAGAGTGGAAGTCTGCACTGCTGAAAAGATGCAGAGAAATAAAAGTAAAATATTTCATTAAACAGTTGAACTTAACTTACTGATTTGGAAAGATATGTTAATTTATTCAATAATTTTAAATTACTGAGGTCTAAATAATTTTATTTCTCTCCTCACCAAAATATTGAGAATTCTGTAAATGGCTGATAAAATTTCCTTTTTCATTTTCATCTCATTTATTTTCTTCCACATATCAGAGATGGTAGAAGGAGCAGGTGCATAAGAAGGACAAAGTAAACAGACCCTTTCAAAGAATAAACATAATTTAAAATTTGGCAGATATATTGTTATGAAAAATATAAAGAGAAAAGGCGGCTTAAGGAGAGATTAAAATAAAACAAACAAAAAATGAGAAGGAAGAAAAAGGCTAAATAAGGCTTAGTCAATTCCAAGTGTAATTTCAATGAGATAAGAGACTATTTATGAAACTATTTAGATTTTTCATTTCAGTAGATACAAAATATTTTGCTATTTTAAACCCATATTATTTTAAAACCTCATGATCACTTGGAGATTATGTCATGAATGGCATTATTTGAGGTGCATGTTGCTACTAAGAATGTGAAACGATGCTCATTCCAGGAAAAAAAGGGTCCATAAAGGTAATGAAATTCTCATTATCTTCAGGTTTCTTTTATCAAATATTTTCCAAGAGGAGAATGAATTTTAGTCAAATATTTCATTTCAAAATAAATTTAAAATATTTTTATATTTTATACTGCTATCTCAGTTTTTAAAAATCTTACAGAAGCTATTTTCTTCTGTTTTCTAGTTTTCCTTTTTTAACTTCCTTCCTTCCTTCCTTCCTTCCTTCCTTCCTTCCTTCCTTCCTTCCTTCCTTCCTTCCTTCCTTCCTTCCTTCCTTCCTTCCTTCCTTCCTTCCTTCCTTCCTTCCTTCCTTCCTTCCTTCCTTCCTTCCTTCCTTCCTTCCTTCCTTCCTTCCTCCCTTCCTTCCTTCCTTCCTTCCTTCCTTCCTTCCTTCCTTCCTTCCTTCCTTCCTTCCTTCCTTCCTTCCTTCCTTCCTTCCTTCCTTCCTTCCTCCCTTCCTCCCTTCCTTCCTCCCTTCCTCCCTTCCTTCCTCCCTTCCTTCATTAGAAGGATATTTAAGGTATATCTTTATAACTTTTATTTTATTTTTTATTATTTTTATTTTATTATTTATTTCATCATTTATTATTTACTTATTATTATATATTTATTATACCTTTATGATTTTAATATTAATTTATATTATTACTTTTTTCTTTTATGTTTATGTATCTAAAGATATCTTAGATCTCTTTAAGGATATTTATCATCAGAAATTTTAAAAATAACAAACATGAAAAAATAATTTTGTTATTTTGTAACTTCTTTCCTGGGAGAAGAAATTATAGTCTTACATTTTCAGAAAGAGGAGGGGGAGGAGGAGAAGTAGGAGTAAAAGGGGAAGGGGATGGGGAGGGGTCGGAGAAGGAGGGAGAGGAGAAAAGGATAACATCATTGCACAGAGAAATTAAAAAGGAGAGAAATAAGAAATTAGAAATTAGAAATTATTTTATTTTCTTAAAAGAATAATAGTGAAGATAAATTTTCCTCTGTCTCTTTTTATAAATAAGGAAATAACTTATAAATTTATTAAAGCCCTGCTTAGAAGTTTCTACAAGAGTTTACAGGAAGTTTAAAAAATATTTTGCACTTACTATCACAATTAGAAATACAGCAGTCATTGATAGGACACATTTAGTGTTCAGTGGAGCTATGGAATGCAATAACAAACACGAGGTGCCCAAAAAATACCTACAACTTCTCTTGTAGTATTATTTCACAACAGAATTATCTTAGTATTATTCACATTTGGTACTCCTGGGTTTGCCTGGTTACTAAGTTAAGCAACCATATGGTGGAATATCTCTTAGAATTTATGCTCTTTTAATACCTCTTTAAATGATCCCTTTTTACCATAATATATTTTTCACAATAGTGTAATATGATGGTTTTGACTCAATATTCCCAGACTTCCCTGTTGCCCTGCTGAACTGTTCCTTATCCATCATTTGTAGCACTGATGACTAAAAAATACAAAAAAAAAATTGTTCAGATTGTTCTTTATTGAAATAAATTCCAGTTTTAGACTATTTATCTGGTCTGTGTGGATTCTTGGATAGCACAGTCCAGTTCTGCACCATGTTAATAGTACGTGGGAAATAGTAAAAGAAAGACTAGGGAAAGTGCATCCAACTGCTGAACGAGGTGAACGTCCTAGTTATGAAAGTTATAGAGCAAGAAAAGTTACTGAATGCTTTATTTGCTTCAGTCTTTGCTGCCTAGGCCAGCACTCAGGAAAGGAAGGGTTTGGGTTTTGTCCCCCTTGGTTGAGAATATTGGGTTTGACATCACTTAGACAAACTTGACACCCACAAATCCGTGGGCCCTGATGGGATGCATCCATGCACGCAGGAGCTGACAGGTATTGTAACTACGGCACTCTCCATCATCTCTGGAAGGTTGTGGAGAACAAGAGGCCACTCAAGAGTGAGGCCATGCAGAGTGACCTGGGTGGAGGTAGGCAGAGATTTGGGCAGAGAGGAACCTCATGTGGTTTAATAAAGACAAGTGCAGGGTCCTGCCCTTGGGGAGGAACAGCCTAGGACGAGTTAGAGGTTGACCTGCTGGAGAAGTTCTGCAGAGAAGGAGCTGGGAGTCCTGATGGACAAGGTGACCATGAGGCAGCAATGCGCCTTGTGTCCTAAAAAAACAGTGGTAACCTGGGGTGCATGAGAAAGAGTGTTGTCGGCAAGTTGAGGGAGGTGATCCTTCCTGTCTACTCAGCCTTGGTGAGGCCATACTGGAAGTCCTAAATCCAGTTCTTGGCTCCTCAGTAGAAGAGAGACATAGAGCTACTGGAGAGAGTCCAGTACAGGGTTACAAAGACAATAATGAGACTGGAGCATCTTTCATATGAGGAGAGGGTGAGAGAGTGGTCCTGCTTAGCTTAAAGAAGAGATGGCTGAGGGGCAGGAAACTTATTAATGTAAACAAATAAAGTAGGAGAGATTGTCAAGAGGATAGATCCAGACTCTTTTCAGTGGTGGCCAGTGATAGGACAAGAAGCAACTGGCACATACTGAAACACAGGAAATTTCACCTGAATCTGAGAAAAAGCTACTTGTCTGTGCATGTGCTTTGCACTAGATGATCTCCAGGTCTCCCTTCAAACCTTAATCCTTAACCTGTGATTCCTTCACAGGTGTCCCTTCAAACCTTAATCATTCTGTGATTCTGCATGAAAGCCTAGTAACATGCCCCACTGATCCTAAAGAAGATTAACAAAAAAACTTAACTGCACCACCAGATACAAATGAAAATGCTTTATAATCTTATTTAATCCATTGTTCCAAAAGTCCATCGATAAATTTTCTCTGATTATGTCTTTCCATTAATTCTTGTATATAATCCCTTGGGGAACATACTCTGGGATTCTTAGTATTTCATAAGAAAGATGAGACACTTGATAGTGATTTCACTGTGCAGAACATGCAGCAGAACTTGTCTTTTCTTCAGGATCACATTAAAAAAATAAAAAATGAGCTCAGATGAGAATAAAAATTGATTAGAACTCTCTTTAAATAATACCAACTGTAAGGAAAGCTTGAACAGTTTGAATTTATTCCGTGGAAAAAAATAATAGAGTCAAAGAAGATATACCTCTTAGTGTATTCAGGACTGCTACTAGTCTTTTCTTCTGTGGCATTCTACCTTGAAGAAGAATGGATTAGACCTTTTCTTATGTATTTCCTCACCTTGTTTTTTTCTTTTTTTCTTTTCTTTTTTTTTTTTTTATCTTTAGCATTAAGTACTACAATCTCTATAAGGAATATGAAGCTTGGGAACAGATTATATATATGCTTTCCCCTGTCATTCCCAAGCAGCAGTTGAAGCCTCATTACTTGAATCAAGAAGGAGGTCCTATAGTGAAAGTATACTATATGACAGTTTTCAGCAAAGGCCAGACCTGGAAGGGAACCCTTGCTTTGATCTATATACTACAAGTTACTATGAAAGGATAAAATTAAGCCTTTTTATTAGCTTCTTGTCAAGTTATTTAACATAACATGACAGCTGAAGATGCCCTCTAAAACAAGAGGATCTACCTTCCTTTCTCCTTGAAAAGAATACGGTAGGGTTGTAAGAACTGTGCATAGTGTCTGAGACAGAAGACAATCAGCGTTTGACACATTTTAGAGTTTAGAAAAAAAATTACCCAGCACTCCTTTTTAAATAAAATGTAAACAAATGAAATAAATATGAAATGTGAGCTATCCATTTACATAACTGATTATGATACTTATACATATCCAGTACCATGCTGACTTCATGTCTCAAGGGTATGAGTACAAATTGTTTCATGATGGTAATGCTCTCATTTTGTGTTCTTAAAGACCCTGATGTTGGGACTAGAGTTCAGTAGACTTAGAAAAGGATTAGACTTGATCAATACTGTAAGAACACAGGAAAGATTGGTTTAGTGATTAATTTCATGTTATACTCATGGCTACAAAATAGCTGAATATATTTGTCTCCATAATCCCTTTTCCCAAATGTAATTACAAATGGAATTGATCACCTCATGTGTTGCTTCTGAGCCTGTGTTGCTAGGGTGTATAATGACTTAGCAGACACCACCACTCCTCAGTTCTATGGGGAATCAGATATTAAAATCTTGTTTTAAGAGAAAACAGCTCTTTCTTTCCCTACGCTTCCTTCTACTAGGAAGGATCCTTTATCTTGGACATCTTGATATCTTCTAAGACACTAACATCTTTGTCTTTCAAAAGATATTGTCGATAGCATTAAAGTACTGAGTTCTATTTAAAGTAAAGTATTAAATACTGATACACTGGATGGGCCAGCTACAGTCCACACTCATCACTGTCTTTGCTTAATATGCTAAATCTTCTGTCAGCAACATGTATCAGTGAAGGGAAGCATCTTGCAAGAACATTTTTCAGACTGTTGTAAGCGAAACTGTAGGACCAAACTAATCCTGAAAGGAATGTGCAAAACATCATCTAGCATACAGATTTTTATTATTATTTAAATTAGGTCCTTTCTATTCCCATCTCCTCTTCCTGTTCCTCCCCCTCCACCGCTGAAAAAATCCTAGAGCCATGGATATTCCATCAGTTGCCTTCTACATAGCAGTTCTGCAGCAGTTAATACTCATCAAAATGTATGCTTATTAAAATGTCAGCTTTATCAGTAGATTATAAATAGATTACTGTTTTGTATCTTTGAGAAATTAAAACAAACAAACAAAAAGCAAATTGAAGCCAAGTTCATTCACAAGATGCACTGGAGACATTAAAGAAGAAATTCAGAACAACTCAGTCCGCATCTGCAGTTGGCTATAGTTTTCACCTGATAATACTAAAAGTAGACTCTGATTCTAAGCAAAAGAAATTACCATCTAGAGATAATAATAATAATAATAATATACTCCTCCGTGCTTTTCTTTCACTAAAGTAGGCCTGGCCACAGTGACATGGATGTTCTCTACAGTCATTGTAGGGGATAACTGATTACAAATGGCACACAAAGTGATGTATGTCTTTGTTATATTCACAAACCCGCATAATCTCAGTAAAGGCCATGGCACGTTGACATAGTAATACCTTGAAGGAGTGAATAATTCAGAAAAGATCCTCCACAAGATTAGAGAAGCCTTTTCCTGAGAGGGTGAATTTCAGTACACTGAAGGTAGTACTTTACCACCATCTAATAACCATCATTATCACTTGCCGTTCTCTTATCAATAGCTTACAATTTCAGGGAACAGATTATTAAGGTGTTTCAGAATCTCTGTACAAGACACACATTTTTCATTGACACTTTTTCATCACTTACATAGCAGAAGAATTTCTATAAGGTACAGAATGAATCCTCTGGTGAACATCTGCAATCCCTCTTGGCATACTACTCCACTTTTTTATGGTATATGTTAAAAAATTTCTGTGGCTGAATCTTGTCTCCCACGGTTCAAACGAGTGACTGGGCACGTGACAATAATCACTCTCTTTTGCAAGTGATAGTTATAATGTGAGCTTCTGCAATTTGTCTGGCTTCTATGAAACAGGGCCAGATTAGGCATTCAGGCTCAAAGCTATGAATATGATCAGAAGAGAGATGTCATTTTAAATATTATACTTGGTTGCCTAGTTTTTTGAGAGAAGTGCAGGTAAACACTGTCTCTTTGGGGTTTTCCTTTGGCTAACTTTAATGCTCTGTTCAATGAGCTATTCTTTGGTCCTGGAACTCTCATGGACCACATTGGAGAAATCAGTAATTCCTAAGGCTTTGTTTTTAACTGTCAAAACATAAGGCAATGCAGTCCTCTGTTTTGCAAATGTTGAAGGTCTTTTGACCTAGCTCCTACATATTTTGGTCACTATGTTTCTTCCTTCAGCTCCTCAAGCAAGCCATGCTTTTCCAGAACTGGAGAGGTGAAGACCTTGAATGACTTTGCAAAAATGATTAGACTGAGAAAGGCTGAAAAACTTGTAGATTTAAGCCCAAAGCACACTTTTTCCATACAGAATTCCCCATGAAAAAGGAGGCTTGGGCAAAAAAAAAGTGAGACATAATTTAATTCTTACAGATAAGGTAGGATTTAGAGTGTTTAGACTTAGTTTATTGATATACTTTGGAAAAGTATTTGTACTATCTGGTATGAGCACTTGTTTGTATTTTACTCTGGCATGGGAATGACTCTATAGATTCCCCATTTAGTTACCATTTACCTCTGGTAAAACCATAAGGTGACTTTCTATCAAAACGTTATTTGTGTAGCTACAATTTTCTAGTGATTACATGGAACACAACAAGAACGGAATTAAAAAAAAAAAAATTAATGCTAGATCTGATTAACCAGATATCAATCTATAATATTCTACATTCTATTAAATATAGCTTATCTTTTCCCTTAACAAAAAGAAAATAGAAACATAAAAAAGTAAATTAGCTCCAGACACAGAGATATATTTGTTTCTGTTTTTTCCACTTAACAATCTTGATATATCTCTTATGATTACTGTAGGATATAAACAGCATGAAAAACAGAACAGTGTCTTTAAACTTTTGTTCTTCTTAGAAACATTTTCTTCACTGAAATAGCCAGCTTGTCTGGTAAGATGAATTGTTTACCAAGAAATGTATATTTATTGCACACACATGTATGTGTGAGTGTGTATGAGTATATTTTTACATTTTCACTGGTGCCTTGAAGGAGAAAGAAAGCTATTTTCAGTGTCTGAAGAAAATACAGCCTTTGATCTATTTAGGATGAAGGGTAAATTGTCTGGTTCTGTGTTTCTGCTGCATCAGCATGGCAGGCTTAGATTCAGAGCAAAGCTGTGTTATTGTTATTACTACCAGGGAGAGCTCAAAAGATACGAAGCTTAGGCTGGATTCATGCAATTCGAGCTTTTACTGGACATCTAAATGATTTAACTCTTTGAGGCTCTTTCATCAATCTATCCTCTAGGATGAATTTTGATTAAACCTGTATAAACCGCACCTAGTCACGGGACAAACAGACTTACCCCTGGTGTGCTTGCCTGTTTTCCTCATTTCTCTTTGGATACAAAATAAAATAAATTATTTTTTAAAAGATATTTGTCTCTTTGGAGGGATTAAGTCTGTGCTGGATGAAGGAAGGCCCCTGCAGAAATAGCATGCAGCCATGTAATTAAAAATTATATCAAATAAAATAGGCACGTCAGGAAGCCAAATTGTTTCACAGGAAGCATTAATTATGGATTTTGGTAAATTTTGAATGCCTTAACACAACCTTAAAATTCTTCCAACATTGTTTTTTTATTGCTACTGACAAGTGGACAGGTGAAGGCAAGAAATAATATGTAAAGTGTCCTTATCATAAAACAAAATACCATGGTGAAATTCCTGGCAAGTTTGTAAAGCATGGGAGGTTTTTCCTTCCTACCACTTTGAAGAAGCCTGCGTTCATATGCAGGCTTCGGCAAACCATGCAAAAATTCATTTTACTTTTGATGGGTGATATTCTGAATGATCGCTCTCCTAATCCACTTTCCCCTTCTTTGACATGCTTTCAGCATGTCCTATTATATGAAAAGAGGATTTTAATATACTTCCATTCACCCAGTTTTAAAATACACCAATGTCAACTGGTAATGTAAGCCCAAGAAACAATCAACACAAGTTCTGAATTCCTGGTAACTTTGCCAACAATTTTTGCAACACAGCAGAGTACTAATATTCAGGTGAAAACACTTTTCAGCAGCTGAAACAAATTGCTACATATATTTGTTAACTTTTGTCATCTTTAATTGTCATGGTCAGATGTTTTTCTCCAGTTCACAGTTACACTCTATTTTGACAAGCTGCCTATCAGGTTTTCAGTTCCAGGAATAATTACTTCAGCTAGGATTTCATTGTAGCTGAAGTAGGGCAGAGCTTCTCCTTTTTGTTCTTTTGTCCATGTGTGTGCATGCTCTCCTGCGTGTGTGAACTTCCCGCAGCACAAAGGGACACTTCTCAGGAGAAGTTTCTTTTCATTAGCAAGGTATGACCTTACAATAGGTGAACCAAACAAAAAGTAGAGCCTAAGAAAGGAAAAAATATGCAGAACATCCTCATGCTGGAACACAGCAATGGCCATCTCATTTCTTTATTAAACTTCTTTCATTAAGCTGCTTACCATGCATCAGTGTGACTGCGTTTTTGGAAGGCCTATTTAAATATCTGCTCTTAAATACATAAAGGCAGGAACCAGCAGTTTTGTTCCAAAGCAGGCAAAAAAGCAGGTTACTGGTAAAAGGGCTTTAGAATGACCCACATAGCAGTCCAAAAACAATGCTGATTATCTGGGGCTGAAACAAAGTCTTGCCTACATGGGGTCTTAAATTCCCATGGAGAAGAGCTATTAAGTAGGATAATAAATTGTGATGTTGTTAAAAGTTTTCTTTTCTGCCTTTTTTTTTTAACTAAATCAGTTCTGCTTTGTCATCAGAGATTTTCTGGTTATTGTGAGCTAACATTTTCTGTAACAATGCTGGCCATATTTTTGCTTGAAATTCAGCTATGCTTTTCTGAGTATGGACAGTACACTGGACAATATACTGGACAGTATAAAGTGATTAAATTCAGAAATAGTTTCCCCAAAGATGTTTTTCACCCCATATGTGCCCCTCTCTCAGCGCTGAATTCAGTTTTGGAATACTGAGACTGAATGGTGAGGAAATGAACATTAATCCACCATGGCAGATCAAATTAAGCATCTGCACGGGAGCAGAAGATTTGATGCACTAGTAGTTCTAAATAGTGAAGTGTAGAAAGATCCCTTTTAGGAAAAAAAAAAAAAAAAGGAGGGATCATAATCAATGCCACCAGATCAATACTTCAGACATGAAGAAAGGACTGTAGGAATGATCTGAAGAGGAAAGGATCGTACAGAGTTGCTGTGTCAGCCACATCTCATGACCAGAACGCTTATGGCACAATCTGTCTCCATGTTCAATATTTTGGTGCATCATCTGAGCAGAGCGATGCACCCCTGGAGACTCTGAGCAAATACACTTTATCATCACACATGGCTGCTGAGTGGAGCTCCCTTGGGATAAAGCACCCCTTTTAGGAGCCATTGCTCTCAGATCTGGAAGGCCATCAAGCTGGGGATTTGGGGGTGGTAGCGCTGATGCTGTAGAACTACCCTGACAGCATGCGGCACTGTTCCTTTATGTACACTGGCCTTGTGCATCTCTGTAGGAAATAGCCACCAATCCAGGGAGACACAGACTCTAGAAAACTCTCTGTTGGGAAAAAACTTTTTTTACTGTGTGGGCAATGAAGCACTGGCACAGGTTGTTCAGAGAAGCCATGGAGTCTCTATCCCCCAAAATACACAAAAACTGTCTATCATGCTCCAGATGACTCTGCTTGGGCAGGAATAAATGATCTCCAGAGGCATCTTCCAACTACATCTTCTGTAACTCTCTGGTCCTTAGGCAGCTGCCCAGCCATTGCAGGGGTAGTCATATTTTCATCACTGCAGACACTTTGATAAAATATCACAGTTGTCCTACCCAGCCTTATCCTGGTAGGTAAGTTTAACTAATGAAAAGAGTGTAAAACAGTTTATTTGGAAGGAGATACATTCAACACATTAAGTATTAGCAGGCAATAGAGATATGTTTTTTCCTATATGATAATTCACCAAGAGTTTACAGCAAGAGCTGAAGCTGTTTTCAGTTACTCTGCTACATTATCATCTATCATGGAAGGTTTTCTGCACTGCAAGAAGCCTTTCATCTCTCTTCTACACCTAGTTTCAAGTCACTCAACTTGTTTGTTTGTTTGTTTGTTTGTTTTCCTGTCTTCAGTTAGCTTTGAATTAAATCTGCCTCCTACAAACTGCTTGGGTGATAGTTCAGCTTCTAAGTCATTGCCTAGATTACTTTTCAATCCATGAATGAAAATCAGAAAAGTCTGGGCTTTCTTTTCTTTGCTTTTTAAATGTGGTTGTGAACTGGCTGTCTAGAAACTCCAGCTTTGTATCTTTGATTCTTGAAATAATCAAAATTTTATGAAAAAAAAATGATAGTCCTGTTTTTGGAATAACTTTGCTGGTATGCTACCTGCTGACTCTACAGTGCTGACCCTATTCCCCAAAAGTCTCATGCTATTTTATTATATCTCACCTTAGGTACAAAATTCACTGCAAAAGACAAAGAGTTAATTTGCATTAGAAGGAACTGGCCAAGATGACCTACATTCTAGTAAATAGCACACAGATCTTATTAGAGTTGGAGGGTAAAAAAAACTTTTCTCTCTGACATACTTTTTCAGCCTGAGGATCGGTATGAGAACATACATTCCCCCACAAAGAGTATGGGTACATAGAAGGTATATGCATCTAGCTTTAGGCATATAGAAAATATATGCATCTAGCGCTACCTACACCGTTCAGCAAAGTACTGATTAAATCTAGGTAGTAACATGACTTAATATCTGCATTCTTAAATCTCCAGTTCAACAGAGCAGACCAGTTCACTGAGATATGTATTATTTCATCTGCCAGTCTATTCACAACTACAGAATCACTATATATAGTGATTATATATATATATCACATACAAATATATACATACATACGTAGACTTGTGCACAGAAACACAGACACATGCACATATATGGATGAATGCTATATGGTATCAATATATATTGATACCGTATATTCCATGGCAGGTCTTACTGAGCATTTATTTAGTAATTGTTTTATAATCTTTTTTATTAGATAGTTTATATAATAGTTTCAGGAAGAAATGCCTGAGATCTGTTACTAAACAAGCAAGCCCAGTGTATCATGACCTAACTCCTCCAAGGAAAACTGAAGTGTGAAGAAATGTAGTTCCCCAGAATCTATTGTAATAATGTAGTCATCTCTGCCAGTCAGATTGTTTACAAAACTTGAATTGCTTGCAAGTTAAAATCATAAATCAGGCAACAGAATTTGCTACTTTTTCCTCTCTTACTTTCAATAAACAAACATACCTTACTATAGAGTTCCTTTTGCAATCACTCAGTTCTGCTTCACTTCTTCCTACCCAAGACTATTTTTGTGAGCAAGAGCAAATATAAGATTGAGCAGGTATACAGGGAAAATTTTATCTTTGGATGACTGTCTCACTCACCATAAGGCTTAGCCATTGCTTACAATACAAGAAAAAATCTTATTGAACTTCCAATTAAGAAGGAACCAGAGATTTTTCCATTTTTTGTGTAGAATTATTTAAGATATGATTTACATGAGAAATATCCAAGCTCCAGAGGCAGAAAAAACAACCATAACAATAATAACAAGGAAACAGCGTTTTGTTTCCTTTTATAACCCTAACATAATTTGTTTTGACATGGTTGCGCCATCCACTTGATTAAAGTATACCAATTTCATTGATTTGCATCTGCATTGCCTTACCATCTATGCCCTTCACTGATTTCCCTTACCTTACACACAGACTCCTATCATCCTTTGCAGACACAGCAAGGAATTTTGAGAGTTATCATCCTAAAAACAAATGGTAAATTTAAAGAATTATTTTCTTTCAAAGCAGAGATATATAAATACATCCTTTTGCAGTTTTGTCATTTTTTTCATATTTTAAGGACATATATTTGTTAGTGGCTTAAACTCCATGCTCAACTGTTCTTTGATCAAGCTTGACACAGTGCAGAAGTCATGGAGGAAAAAGTAGTTCTATTCCAAGTAAACCAGAAAATAGCTCCTTGGAGATTCTTTAACATGCAGGAAAAGAAAAGGACATAGAAAGTTTTGGTCTCATTCATTCTTTTTTTATTTATAACATAAGTTATTTTAAATTGAGAATGGATAACTTCATCATTAATAGTTGTCCATAACCAGAAACTTATCCGATGTCTGACTGAACTCATTTTATAGGTCCTTTGCAATCAACATATAGAAAATATCCTAATGAAGGTGCATTTTTTACAAGTCTTAGATATCTTCAGGATGTTTGAAAGAAATATAAACAAACTTTCTGCTTCAAAACTCTTTAAAATATTTTCCCTGGTTTTTACTCTTAAGAATTAATAAACAGCCAAAATAATCCTTAAAAAACTAAGTCATAGATTTTTTTCTATCTTGATCAATATTTAATAGCTTAAAATTTTCTCTTCATTAACTGCCTATATGCTGAAATATTTTTATCCAGTGCTCTGAAAAGTAAGAGATTTTTCAATCTTTATTGAGTTATAATTTTAAGTTCCAAAGAAAATCTAAAAGGAAAATAAATTTAGTCAATTCTTTTTTTGAGGGTGTAATATCTGCTTAAAAGCAGTTCTGCAAAACTTGTTCTGCTTCTGATTGAGTTCTGAGATATTTCATTTTTAACATACTGAGAGAGACTCTCAAAGTACACAGATGGAAAAATATAAAAATATCCTGACCCAATTTTGTAACCGCACTTAATATTTAATAAAGCAAGCTCTCTTTCCTAGTTCCAGTTCTGTAAGTCAATAGGAAAACTTAGTGGAATCCTGAATAGTAGGAAAAGTTAAGATTCAGTTTGACTAATGTGGGATTTTAGCTACCCTGTTGTTTTCCTGTTCATTTATAAGCTTCAATGATAACATTTCTTCCTACAGAAGAAGTCTCCTACCTCATTGTTTTGCTAAGATTGGCCAATCTCATTAAAGTGAGCTTATGTTAATATTTTGTGGGGGGTATTCTTGTGACATCAAAGATACCTGTTTGATACTCATCCCACTACAGATTTTATCTTTTTTTTTTCTTTCACTTTAGATCTTTTTTTCCCCTTTCTTTGTTACATTTATTCACAGTTGACCCAGTATTTTAGATGCTGTACAAGAGTCAGTATCTTAGACATCCCAGGGATTTAAATGACTAGTGTAATGCCTGTAAGAGAGATGAGAAACAGAAGGATATTGTTGAACCTATAAAAAAGGGTTTGACATTTTGCTGGCCTTGAACAGCTCTCTTCAATACTGGAGCCTTTGCAACATTCAGTTCTTTGATTTGTGAGCAAAAGTGTAACACATCTTGGCCATTATAGAATCATAAAAGTCCCCTATATCTTCCCATTCTATTTTTATTTAAAGAAAAAAAGGTTAACTCCTCTCCTCTTCTGCCTCTTCTGCCTCTTTCTGGTTTTTGGATTTTTTTTTTTCAATTTCTGACCATAAGATTATTCAGGATATATTCTATTTTTGTCAGAATATTAGGAAGACAATTAGACAAGCACTCTCATTTCAAAATATTCTAGAAAGAGTCCTGGACAACATTTCAAAATCTGAAATAAGCAATTTAAATGGAAATTTAAGTTCAAAAGTGCCTGAACTCATAAAAATTTTCCTTATTTGAGACAGATCTTTAACGTGAAACTTTGATAATCCCAAAGCAGTTCACATTAGGGTATGTGTGAATTCTGAAAATATATTGAGAGCTTTACAGCTGAACAACATATCTCATAGACTTTCAATACGGCTGAGAACAAAATGCTCATAATAAGAATTAAGCTTACTTGAACTTAACAGTTCAGTGAAACTGCTGTCAGAGTAGTTTACAGGACTCTTGATAATTTAATTGCCCACTGCTCATAATAGTCAAAACACTACTGTTGCACATCGGCATTAGGTGCACCAGTGCATTAGGTTCTTTTTAATGCTGGAAGCATTTGTTATATTTTCTCAAGGCTTATAAACTATAAAAGATGTCTTCCAACTACTCTGCTACATTTCAATTCTAAACCCACTGCAATCAAGAGTAAGTTTTCCATCAATTATGGAAAATATGAGACCAATCCTAGTAAAGCATCTAAATGATCATGTAGAGTAGGCATGTTAAATTAAATATATCTTCTCCTATCTTCACAATGATAATCATCTTCACAAGTGATAAGTGAATCACTTCACTTTTATTCCAGTGAATAAAAGTTGGCCCAAGAAACTTTGTTCCTAGCTATGCTAACGTTAGTAAATCCAGACCTTCAATTGGATTTAATGATTTTCACACAACCACATGCTAATGTTGAGGTTAACTGAAACTAGAACAACTTCTGCAACTGCACACAGGCCCTAAATCCCTCCCAGAAATGTATTTCTTAACTTCCGTGCATGTTCTTCTCAGAACACTCAATCAAACTATCAGAAATCTTTCTTCTTCTGCACTGTGTTTTACTTCTAGAAACTGACAAAACAACCTATCTGAGGCTTATGCTATTGTTGACCTCTTGTGATTTACAGAAAATACCCTTTCTAGGCCACTTCTTTTCTTAGTTTTGAAAACTCTAGTTTTATAAAAAGATTTGAAAAATGACTTTCTATTAGGCCAAGTTTCCTCTGTTCTAGATAATAGTTCAGTTGATGTGAAAGTCCTCATAGACAAGGGAACTGGATCTAGCTCCCATGAAACTACAATACTGATTTTGGAAAAGATAAAGAGGTGACATGGCTGCTCTATACCTCTCTACTCTATACTTCAAAACAAAGATAAAATGCATTTTTCTTATGTATACTTTCAGAACATCTGCATCAGACACAAAATGATTAAATTTTTGAAAGTTCAGAAGAAAACCATAATCCTAGTTTTATTCACCTAACTGTGCGATAGGTTTCAGCACTTGCAATAACATTTGCAAATCAATTTGGTTGTCCATGAATATACATCTAGTGACTTGATGAAGCCTATGGGAATTACTTGTTTTCCAGAGACAGTTTCCAAAGCTGGGGGTTTTCCATTAGTTCTATATCATATTTAATGGAGGCAGAAAGATATCTATGATTCTTCAAAGTAGCTTGAGTGGCCTTTTTCATTTCTGTTTGTGAAAAGAAAAGACCCTCACAAGGTAGATTCATCCATGGCAATCAAAAAATCCCAAACGGTTATTCAAAGTATTGACAGTTATTCAAATTCTGATTCCTATTTAAAATCTAGAGAATGAAGTTTTAAGTGTATTTCAGCACAGTATTTTCTCATCTAATAAAAAAAAAAGTGCAAACAAAAACAACTAAGAATCTATCAGCTTGGGAGTTATTAAATAGAATAACTTGCAAATGAGAACTGATATACATAGTTGTCTTTTCAACATGTTCATGTGTAAGCTATCTCCAAATATTATAGAAATTTCTACTTTTCCACCAGTATTCTACCAAATTCATCCATCCAGTGGACAAGGTAGACTAATTTAGGACAGCTAACAAGGCAATTATGAACATGTCTGAATTCCCTAGGAGCTGATCAAAAACCATATAAGTCTATAGTAAAATCTTCTGGACATGAACTGCTTTGTACAAAATTCATAAACAGGAAAATAAATAATGTACTGATATATTTCTCCCAGTCCACACAATCTGAGTAACAAGAGAGTAGGCTTAATAAAAGAGTGCATCAGAGAGAGAGAGGGAGAGAGAGAAAGAGATTTCCATTGAAATTCTGAGAGAGAATTCTTAGGGGAATCTAAAAACTGAAATAGTTTATTTTTTGATTAATATTTTACAGTTGAATTTCTCACAGTTAATTCGGTTTTCCTTGAATCTAAAAGATAATTTTGTCATCTTTCTTTCCCTCTATGCTCCATTCCATCTTATCCATTTTGGCAGATATTTTTCAGATGGTTTTCTGACTTGAATTGACTGTTTTTATTTCTTAAAAACACGTTAACACACTTTTTTTTAATTTGCTTGTGTCTTTTTTTTTTTGTCAAAACTAACGTCTCCCCATCACACTGTCATATTAACAGGTTTTATTAATAAATTAAGGAAATTGCATTTGAATTCCTGTATATCAGCAGTGTGATCATACCAGTGTATTTCATACATTTGTATAACAAAATGGAGCCTGGCAAGAAAAAAAAAAATAAAAAAGATTGCATGTAAGGGAAAGGAAATGTTATTTATATGAAAAAGTTTGTTTTCCTTAGCTACTGACATGAGTGAAAGTATGTTTACAAATTTATATGATGTTAAGTGAACATCAAGAAAAACAGTACATGACTGGAAGTCTTTGAAAAAGAATCTGGTATGAGTGTTTATGAGTACACAAAATACAAAATGATTCAGATAATTTATGAGATAAATTTCTTCTTGAAGCTCTGATGCTAAGGGAATTTCTGTCTCTGATATACATTATGCTAATAAAATTACAGTCCTATGACTATAACTGATTATAAGTTAAATACATTTTCCTGTAAAAGGGAAATCATGAATTTTATGATTTTTCTCCCTGATTTGAAACCAGTAGATCTAAGACATTTTTCATGAAAGGAAAAAAGTCATGAAGACAGAGGAAGAATGGCCACAACACCTAGCATAACATTAGTGTAGACCAGTCTCTTCTCTGACTGTTACGCTTAGAAAAGTGTAAAACCACAGAAAAAGTATAGCGGTAATTCTCCAGAATTTGCCTCTTCTGGCAAATTAATTTTCAGGTACTTCTTCATTCAGACACATTCTATCATTTTATATAGCAGCCCTATTTTTCATTTCTTTTTTACCATGAATTTATCTCATCACACTTTCTAAATTCACGTTAATTTTTAGCATCTGCAGTGTCTGTTGGCAAGAAAATCCACCACTTACTTACATTTAATAGCTGTGTGAAGAAGTACTTCCTCCTTCTTTCTTCTGAACCTACTGTTTTCTATTTTCAGCTGATGTCCACACTCAAGAGGGATATACATTTTACATTATTTATTTTCTACATATATGTATATGTGTATTTATATATACATGGAGATATAAATTATCTTTTCTATGCTGCACATGGCATTACCACTCTCATCACCCCTATTTTGTCTTTTCCAGACTGGAGAGGATTTATTCACAAATCTGCTCTAACCATCTTAAAATAAAAAATTTCTAACTCATCTCAACCCAAGCTGCAACCATTGGCTTTGCTGATGCCTTTCTCTGTTAAATAGTAAATTAGGATCTCTTGTTTTCTTTCTGTTACTCCTCATTCTCTCATTCTAATAAAGCTGGAAGCATGAATATTTTATATTTCTTAAACTTCTGAGTCCATGTTCTCTTACTAAAGAGTCATTTTTCTCCTTTTCCTTTCTCCTTTTCTCCTGCATGTTCCACAAACTGTTTTAGAAGGGAGAATCAGTAATAAAACCCTATTCAGTAGTGACACTCCTTAGAGTGACTTTTCTGCGAGAAGATTCCCAATTAACTACATGGTTAAAATACTTAAGACAATTTTATTATGTGTAGTAATACAATACAACACAATTTGTTTATGTTTTGTACTAAGTAAAATTAACGTAGCCTATGTTTGTTATGGTTAGTTATCTCTATTTGTTAAACATTTTCTTTCTGGCTTGTTTTTCATAAAACAATGTTAACTGGTTTAAATATCTCCAGACCTGAAATCATGGAGTAAGGAGGAAAGATATGAGAAGCAAGAAGAGACAGCAGAGAGAACAGAGGAACAGGGTTACTTGGGATACTTGGGCTCTTAAGTGAATAGCTAGTAAAGATTTAACTGCGGAAAACTGTTTGTGGAAAGCATTTGCAGCTTGCATTGATCAGGCTAACTCCACTCAATTCTGCAGAGTTTCACTGATTTATCCCAATTGATTATGCAGCCTTAAATGCTTATATTTTAATCTTGCTTATTTCAGATCAATTTTTTATTATATAAGAACAATATTTGTGAAAATTGGCTTGGATTGAAATGACCAGCAAAAAGTAAGTATACTTTGCAATCCAAAATAGAATTTGAGAAGTCTGTCAAAAACAAACTTGTGAGGTCTAATTCTAATTTTAGGCATGAAAAACTCCTAATTAACAGCATATTAAGCATACAAATGTAAATTATTTAAAAATGTTCTTTAGTAAAAATTAGTAACTTTGGCTTGATAAAGTAATGATGAACAGAAATCGAAACTAGCTCAATCATTTAGCTATTAGAATTCTCTCATTAGAGTCTTTGAGCAGAAAACTATTTCTGACTGAAATGCTGTGAATTTTTGCAGCAATAGTTTTACACCTAAGGTGTTGTTTTCTTCATGCAGAGGCAGCAACGAGTTGAGGAACAGAGACAAGAGAAATTTACAAATTTGAAGAAAAATAAGGCTTAAGCTAATTTACCCAAAGTGATTAACGTTTTAAACAGATTTCAGAGGTTTCGGAATTAATCACTTTGTCACCAGATTATAGAATACTTAACAGGAGATATAATTGTAGAGAATGAAAATGAGTAAAATAAAAATATTTGAGTAAACATGATCTAAATCTAAGATAATAACTATGCTGTAAAGGCAAATCTTTTCGTTCAGAGATTCTTATATGTAACTCAAACCCTCTCTTTGATAAAGATAATACAGCTTTTATTTATTATTATTATTATTATTATTATATAGAGTGTTCTTGCCATGACAATTGGGTTCGTCAGTAGGATTTGTAGATAAATACATAGGAAAAAAAAAAAAAAAAAAAAAGATTTACCACACAGGTAATCATACACCAGGGGCTGGGGTTTTCTTCTTTCAGGTAGCAGAGTTTTCTGCCCGTTTCTGCACCAGTACCTCTTGAACTACTCACATTGTTGTGCTAACCTGCCTATTCTATTACAGAAGGAAAGCATAACCCTTCTGTGAACCGCCTCTCAACTGTTATTAATGACGCTTCTAAATTTATTTGATGCCAATGTTTTCATATGTTCTAGCTTTCACCTCAACATCTGTGTGTTGTCTTCAGAAATTATATAAAATTCCCATTTTAATTTATTGTGTTATATTGAAAATGTTTGTAGAGTGAGATCATAACCACAAGATTTTTTTTCTTGATAATTTAGATGTAGCATCATATTCCCTTTTCAGCTCATCTCTTGAAATCAAAAAAAAAAAGAAAGAAAGAAAGAAAAAGAAAAACTGTATTTTCAAGCTCACTGCTCCCTCTGCACTGTGGAGATGTGTATTAGCATTATGCATCCCTAGATAATACTCCTAATTAAATGCTCTTGAACACCAACTTGTTTAACTAATGTTACTGTACAGTTTCTACATTAAATCTTATTTTATCCTACTGGTATAAATATATTCTCCATGTGGGGACAGACATCCAAAACATCAAATCTTAGAAGTCTCTCTTCTGAAATTTATGTACAAAAGGTTTACAGTTTGAAAATACTACAAAACTGAAGTATAAATAAGTGAACAAAAACACTTTTCTCTTTTGAAAGAAAATAAATTACTTGACTTTGGAAACATCTACAGCAAAATTAAATCAGTTCTTAAAATCTGAATCTCATAAATTAAATATGCTTATCTGTTTAGTTCTTTTCCTTTTGGTAAGGCTAAAAGAATGGTAGACTTAAGTCATTTCTCAACAACCTGATACTTATTCGGTAGTCATCTCTGTGGGCCTAGTTGATCTCTTTCTTTCTCTTCCCTACCCCTAACATCCCAGTGCAGAGCTAACCTGCTATTGTTTTCCTCTTCTTTCCAACAAAAGGAATCAAAAAGAATAAAAGAATTTCAAACAAAACACGCTAGTAAGTAGATAAATCAGTTATTTGCACAAGTATGTGCATACAAGTACTTTATGGTCCACAAGGACATATCTGTGGATTTTTTCATATTACCGTCTCTTTCTGCTCAAACACAGCTCCAGTTTAGAAATAATAAAAATTCATCAGTACAGAGAGTAATATCATAAGGGAGGAAGAGGTACATGTGGGGGGATGCTGCCATCTTCAATATCACCCAGAAAGAGGAGAGGATGTGAGCAATAATTCTTGACAGAAGCTCTCCGGATTGTTTTGTCCTGACACCTCTGGAATCACGGACATAGAATCACAGAATCACAGAACCATTAAGGTTGGAAAGGACTTCAAGAGATCATCTAGCCCTACTCCCCTGCACAAGCAGGGTCACCTAAAGCACGTGGCACAGGGTGGCATCCAAGCAGGTTTTGAAGATCTCCAGAGAAGGAAACTCCACAACCTCTCTGGGCAGCCTGTTCCAGGGCTCTGTCACCCTCACTGTTAAGAATTTTTTCCTTAAATTCCTGTGGAACTTTTGGTGCCCCCTGTGGCCATTTCCTCTTGTCCTATTGCTGGCCACCACTGAAAAGAGGCTGGTCCCATCCTCCTCACTCCCTCCCTTGAGGTACTTGTAGACACTGATCAGGTCCCCTCTCAGCCTTCTCTTCTCCAGGCTGAACAGGCCCAGCTCCCTCAACCTCTCCTCGTAGGGCAGATGTTCCAGGCCCCTGATCATCCTTGTGGCCCTGCGCTGGACTCTCTCCAGCAGCTCCACATCCCTCTTGTACTGTGGAGCCCAGAACTGGACACAATACTCCAGATGTGGCCTCACCAGGGCTGAGTAGAGGGGCAGGATCACCTCTCTTAGGGCACCCCAGGCTCCCATTGGCTTTCTTGGCCACGAGGGCACACTGCTGACTCATCGTCAACTTGTCATCCACCATGACACCCAGGTCCTTCACTGCAGAGCTGCTCTCCAGAACATTAGTCCCCAGCCTGTATTGGTGTCTGGGGTTATTCCTCCCCATGTGGAGGTTCTTGCACCTCCCCTTGTTGAACTTCATGAGGTTTCTCACCACCCAGTTGTCCAGCCTGTCCAGGTCCTTTTGGCTGGCAGCACAGCCCTCTGGCTTATCAGCTACTTCTACCAGCTTCGTAACATAAAATCACTCACTGCTTGCAATAACTATCCCATCTTTAATACTTCTCTTTGAGGCAGTGAGACTGCCTGCTCTTAATGTAAGCCATGATATTTTTCTACTCTTTCTACTCATTTTTTCTTTTACAGGAAATAGAAATTCTTCAATATTTCTTTGCATTTTTTTTTTTAATTTAAAGCAATCTGAAAAGAAAAGGAATAAAGGCGTTTCTCAAAGGAAATCTATGACATTTGTGTTCCTTTTCCTTTTTTAAGATCCACAAATACTCCTCATTTTTTTTAACCCACAACATTAAAAAACAGAATTCCACAGAGGACACCAGAAAGGAAGCAGAAATAGGGAGTCAGGTTTTGAAAAATCCATATTTAAGGTACTGCTGCCAGTTCGTTGGCGGAAACATCACTGATTGTCAGAAAAAAAAAAAATCCTGACAGGGAAGGATAGCCACAGTGAGTGTCATGCAGAAAAATCAGAGTTAATAGTCCACCATGAAATTTTTGTTTCAAGAGAATTAATACTGTCAGGTCAAGGGATGAGAGGAACTTGCAAACCAGATAGCTCAGAAGGCAGACTCCCATACTCACCTGAATTCTCATGTTCTCTTACACAAATGGCCAAGTGAGTAAAATATGAACAAATAAAATGTAAACAAATTTTGAATGTTGAGGATATATATAGAGAGAAATATAATGGAAAAGATATGGGGCTGTATTCACTCAAAAAGACAAGTACAAAGAGAGCTACTTTTGAACCTTACTCATTTCAGCTTTTAACATAAATGAGAAATATCTGATGCTTGCTTTAGCAGCTTCAAGTCCATTGGCTATGAGGTGACGTGTCTTCACCACATATCCCCACAGTGAGAATGAGCATGACATTGAAAAATTATCAGAATCATTAAAATTCAGCAGGGATTGAATGAAAAAGTGGATGATGATTAACCAGAAGTCTAAAAGGACTTTAAACGAGTATTTGTTGGTGAATTTTGGGAAAGCTGTATGGAGACACTAACTTATTGTGCTAACCGGACTAGCTTCTCTCCTATTACTTCCAAGTAATGATAGGTCATAAAAAAAGCCAATGTGCACATGTAGATATTTCGTGAGGTCAAAAGGGGACTTAAACTGGTAGTTTTTCTTGCTTTCTTTATTTCCAGCAGCCTAAAAAAAATGTCAGTTTCGAACCCCCAAAAGATTCTAGCGAAAATCATTCCTGAAATGAACCCTAATACATAGACAGATACAAAAATACAGTCAGTGGATTTAGAAGTGGCATTCATTTTAGTTCTGTGGGTATAGGTGAATAATAAACGATAATATTTCCCAAAGGTTATGAACCAGCAAATTGTCATGAATTTAATACTCTATTATTTGCATAAGATTTCTCAGTGGACAACAATTTTAGTCTCTCACAGGTTTTTATTTACATCTATCTGGTTTGAATTTTCTTGACTTTTTTTCTTGCCAAACTCTAATACACACGAATAGTCCGGGGCTCTTTCACTCAGCACTTTTGCAAAGTTTGTGTTTGAATGAAAGTCTTCCTGCACTTCTTTTGCAAGATGTCCCTGATTTGATGACTGAAAAATAGTTGCTGACTCATCAAGAAAACTGTCAGATTACATAATCATGTTCAAGGACAGCTGTCATCTCATTACTTTGCCAGAGGTGAACCAAAAGACTGATGCATACATAGGGAAGTTCTGGGCTAAGACGAGTCTGAACTGTATGATTGGACTGCTGCTTTCTTTCTTTTTCCTTTGAGTAAATGTTCTGTCCAGTGAGAATAGTACAGGTTCAAACAAAGTTTAAGGAGTGGCACAATTCTATTAAGTAATTCACCATTTGAAAGAATATTGTCAATTGTAATTGACTATACACCTTAATTCAAAGAGATATGAAATACACAACTATTTTTCTTTCTTTTTAAACTGCAATATTCTGTCCTGTCACCTACAACCAAACACCCAGATAAACGTCCAATAATCTTCCCTACAGTATTTCTTAAGAGGCAATATATCTCCAGAGGTAGACTTTGGGTTGTACACATACACAGTCAGCACCTAAAGTTTGTTCCTTATTTGAAACTGTGAATCCAGACTTTAAACATTGCCTCATACTGTCCTGCTGGTTTTTTCTAGTGAATAGTGCTAACAGAAATAAGGAGAATAAATTGACTCCATATTTTGGATCTAAAGAAATGATAACAAATAAAAACATTGATCTACAAAAGGTGAAGTTTACTTTCAGAGTCCTTCTGCACCATTAAATCTGAAAACAAGTTTTGTGTGGGCACTTAATGCTAAGTTGATTTTCAGCTAAACATGCATGTGCAAAGAGGCAGAATAAGTGTATGGACATAGCAATTCGGTGTCATGAATGTATTCTTTCTCACTATGGTATTGGCTACTGCAACTTACAGAAGAATCTCCAGCAGATGCAAAGTGGTGAACATTTTAAGTGCTATGAATCCATCCACATTACTGGGCATCCTTATTAGGTTCAGCATCATTCACTTGCAGTCTTTACTATGGCTTATACTTCCTGATTTTCAAAATGATCTCTTTTATGAAGTTTGCATAGTACATTATGATGGATCAAGTTCCCACCAAGTCAATTAATTTGACTTGAGGTAAAGGAATAGGAACTGTGATGAGCAATGCTATATGAAAAGTATTTTCAAAAAGATAACCCATACTTCAAACAGTCTGAACTCCAAAAGTACCAAAACGTAGGGGAAAAAAAAAAAAAAAAAAAAAAAAAGGTAATAGAAGCATATCATAAGGTCATCAACATGAAAACAGATGCACACAGAAGTTTTGTTAGACTTCTGGGGTGGAAGGAGAAAGTTTTGAGGAGAAGAAAAAGGAGTAAAGATTTGCAAAGCAAAGTTTGCTGAAGGAGAGGAAAGAATGTGGTCAGACCTCACAGGGAAGAAAGTGAGCTCTTCTATAAGCTTCTCCTTTGATTACTCTCATGAATATTTGATTGGCATGGCTTCTGAATCTCAGGTGACTTTTCAACATATAAAACAAAGTTAAAAGTGCAAAACCCGAGCATAAAGCATATTCTGTGCTTTAAAGACCAGAAGAAAAATAATTAAAAACTAATATTTGCTGCATTACTGAATTCACTAAGCGTTGTGAGGAAATTACATCACGGCCATATACTAAATACTAAATACTTACTAGGAGAGATTTAGAAAGGTGCTAAGTGTACTAACTCCCAAAGGAATAAACCTTTTAATTTCTGTCACTCAGAGACCAACATTGTGTTCATTTTGCCTTGGGGAGGTATGACCCTGGATGATTCACTTTACCTCCTTGTGCTTCAGTTTTTCTGTCTATTGAATAAAGACAAAGATGCAGTTAACTTGTCTAAAGCTCTTTGGGACACACTGATAGCAAGAAGTAGCTGGGATTGCAACCAAGCCTAAAGTTCTGCTCTAGGAAGTATATGAATCAAATGAAATACAGGATAGAAGGAGTGTTGACAAAGATTTATTTCCATGGTATTTTAAAATGCAGACTTCTCAGCATTACTTGTTTACAGATGGCTCATTTCATTTTTTTTTCTTTAAAACATTGAATTTTACATAAGTTACTTTTAGTTTTTTCATTTCTTCTATACTTTTTCCTCTTTGTATGTGACTCTACTTAGTGGATTATTTTAATTATATTTTTAAATCTTTTAATCTAAACATTTACTCATGAATAGCAGGTATTCAGATGCATAAAGCAGTATTGGATATGCAATACAATTGACTCAGAATGATATCTGGTGACAGATTGTGATGCAGAGAAAACATTTAGGCATGCAATAAGGATACAGTTTTCTACTAAAGTACTTTCAAAGCAGTTAAAAGAATAATTATGCCTCTTCATTCCTCAAGGCTGAGAAGCTGAAAGAACTGGACAGTCTTTCCTCTGCCCATTTCTAGTTTAGCTGATCCAGAGTATAGGATCTAATTTACTGGCAGTTAAGACTACTATCCACAAACATCCTAGAAGAAAGGACAAATCTTGCAGAATCTTGCAGAATCACTTTGGCAGAGGAAAACTCCTACCTGTCAATGTTAATCTTGTCTCTGCCTACAAGGTTAACACAATCCCTCACTTTCAAAACTCCAAGTAAACCAGTGACGAGTCTTGGAGCTGTGTGTATCTCAGTTTTCCTTCTCTAACATGCCTTTTCCTTTCTCATTTCTAACTGAATCTTCAGGCTTTTGTTTGGTTGGTTTTGCTTTGCTTTGCTTTTTGTTTTCTATTTGATTTGAAAGCTGTAGGCCCTCAAGCAGATTTCCATTAATTCTCACTTGATCTCTTACTTTATTGACTTCTAAGAATTTGTATATCATTCTTGTTTTTTACTTCGTGAAGCCCTCTGCTTACTCACAATATCTGTCTTGATCTGTTTTCTGTAAACCTTTCCCTTTCTCAGGATATGCAACTCCTAACAGTTTTAGTAGGTTGACTTGAAGAAATTCCAGGCCTCCTTTACATTGGACCTGAACTTCAGGCCAATTAACACTACTAACGGTTCCTTCAGTTCATCAAAACTTGGCTCTTAAAATCCTGAAAGTTCCTCCTTTTCTTCTCCTGCAGTCCAATTTGACCTCACAGCTGAATATGCCCTGTTCTCTTTTTCCCATTTCTTCTGCTTTTGATCAATTCTTTGCTTTACGTCTCTGGGTTTCTTAAAAGAATTGTTTTCTTTGACTGATAGTGGTGTAAAGAACAAGAACAAAAAGGAGCCAGTTGTCCCTTGGAAAAGTTTTCAAGGAGACCACAGGAGAGCTCTGTTTTAAGGGTTTAGGATGTTCTAGTTTTTCTCTTCCCCTGCCTTGCCCACCTTCCACCCCCGAAATTTTTAAAGACATAAACTCTCTAACTAAAGCCATAAGAAAAGACATGTTTTTTCCTGTTGTAATACGGTATTTTCTCTGATCATACAACTTTCCAAGGCTTATGTTATAGTCAGTCCCCTGGAACATCATGTGTGGTACTCTGCCTTGCCAACAAGGATACGGGAGGAAAACCACCCCACTGTACAGCCCTAATACTGATGATATATGCCTCTCCTTAGCGAGGTGAGACGTTCCACTACAATTTCCACTGAAAAACCATTTCAAGATTTAAACATGCTTGTGCTGTCTTCGGGTTGTGTCCCAAAAGAACCAATATATCTCACTGAAACAAAACTGCTGTTTAAAAACATAACTAAGAGCCTTTTCCTGTGACCTCCTGATGATCATTAAGGACATAGCTCTGACCTCCTTTGTCACACGAGTCTCCTCAGGAGGAAAGTTTTCTGCCTTGTGGTCTGATTGTATGCTATTGTTGGTGTGTTGACATGAGCAATTTACTTTACATTTTAAGTATCGTCCTCTTCTGGGAATCACTGTATGTCTGGAAAGGTACGTCTTTGGAAAGAATCAAAAAACACCTAAATTAAAATGTCTGGACAGATTAGGATTCATGCCAAGAACTAGCTGGATATTTATGATTTCTACGTAGAAGATGGATGCTTTTGCCCTGACAGTTTCCAAAGGCATTGTCATTGATGTTCTATATGAAAATGTAGATAGGTTTTCACTAAATGTTTATACAGTAAGTTGAGCAATTTCTGGGGAAAAAAATCCAAAAACAAAGCAAAACAAAACAAACAAACAAAAAATCTTTGAATAATAGCCTTTGTATGTAGGTTAAACATAACTGAGATTGAATCTACCACCATTTTTCCGAAAAGCTTCCCCTCGGTCTCTACTGATCCCACAACTATATTAGAGAATAAATCATTCAAATTTGTCTTTCAGACTGATCCTAGTTTAAATGTCTCAAAACACACAGTAGGACCTTATGATGGAAGATCCTGATAGCTATTTTTCAAAATGGTCTAAAACTGCCACCTTCTGGCTCTTTTGATTTCTTCTTGTGCTGGTTAGAAGTAGAGCTACAGCTACACCTTGGTTGTCCCTTTGAGAATGATTGTTGGCAGTGTACTTAGTATGTGCAAAACACACACTTAAAAATGAAACATTCTTATTGTTCTTATCTTAAAGACATGAAACAGTTTCTTTTTAACATCAGTTTATTAAATGTTCATTTAGGAATTAGAATCTCCTTAGCATTAAAATCGCCAGCTCAGGAAGACCGAGTTCTTCATTCATAGGTGTATGATTCCTTTGAGTTAAGATAAAATAAAATGGAATAAAATAAAATAAAATGCAAAAACCTTTAAATCACTGATTTTCTATTGAAATATAAAAAGCAGATTGCTGTAGTATATACATTTCTATTATAATTCTGAAAAATACTTGGTGTCAAGGCAAAATAAAAATACCCAATTGTCAGTATCTCTTTTTTTTTTGTTGCTATTGGGGTGTTATTGTTGTCTAAGCTTTTATAAAAACTTAAAATATTTAAATTGTCCAAAACTGGAACTACTGTGCAATGATGAATTACAGAAATAAAGTATGCATTTGGTCCTATGCAAATTTCCTTCAAGAAAAGAGACTAAATAAGCCACAGCTGAACACTGGACAGCTATAATGAGACATACAAGTAATAAACAATACTAAGGAAAATTGTTTCCAATCTTTTTTTTTTTCTTGTATCAATTAATCCACAAAATCTCACCGTAGAGAGGGTATTTTTTATAAAATTAAATATTTTGACTGCAAACATGCAAGTCACCTTTTACAAACCTGTAACTACTCCTCTATTCATACAGTAATGGAAAATAATTTGGCTCCACAAAATTCTTTTGCCAAATATATAAAACTTCTATACAACTACGATGCAATGCATCAAGAAGCATATAGTGGTATACGATTCTTCTGACAATCTTCTTTCAGGTATTTGAATCTTATCAATATCCAGTCCTAATCTACTATACAATCCTAATCTAATCTATTATTAATTTTCCAACACAGGAGAAATTTTATTGTGCACCTAAAGCGGTTTCTCAAAATCTCTGGCTAACAGTAAAGTGGATTCTAAAAAAAGGAATATTTAGTACATTAGTATAGTAATGTGGCATTAGTTGGTCAGATGCTTTCTTCCTGTTTGTAATCCTACAAAAAGAATAGAAATGTTAGCTCTGCATCTAACTAAACAATGTAAATTCTACCAGCATTAGTTAAAATAAAGGACATCATATTACATAGAAAATGAATGCTGATATCCTTTGGATATCCTTTTAATTCTAAATGGAATAGTTTAGACAAGGTCAGATTACTTGCCTCTTAAGAAAAATCACAGCTAGCTCAGACTTGATCATAACTAGCATCATTTTGTTTTAATGTTTTAATTAAGGTTATACAGCACTATAATGTTCATGTTTTAATTAAGGTTATACAGCACTTAGAAAAATGAGGCATGGAGGTTTGTCCCCATGCCAGATTATTTTTCCTTTTTTTCCCCAAATAAATTAAGCATTACATGTTGAAATTAAGCCTAACGTTTCAGTTTTTGATTCCTGAGATTTGACTTAAATGAGAAGTCAAGAGGTAACAGTTTGATGAACATGCAGAACAAAGCTGATCAGTAAAATGCTTACTAATTTGATTTTCCTTTTAAATATCTAGAAATATGTCATTTAAGTAAGGAAACATGATGATCAGTTCCTGATAAATCTATTTACATTTCATGCAAAGCAAGTATTTCAGGAAGACTGAGATAAAGGATTGAAGCCTGTCTGGATATGTCCTCAGTGCCAGACTGGAAATTATTTTGTATCAGCTATTGTATTCCATAAAATTACAAGAAGCCAGAAGCAATTGAAATTACAGCAAAATAGGTAAGTCAAAACTAAACTAAATTGAAGAACCATGATTTTCCATTGGCAATATCTTTTTTTTTTTTTTTGGTAGAAATTGCAAAAAAAAAAAAAATTCTAGTGAAGCCCAGTGGTGACTCAGCTCACTAGCCACGGGCAGTGGGGAAGACAGGAGAGGACAGGACAGGAAAGGACAGGATCTTCCAGCCCCTCTCAGGTGGGTCCCGTGGACACCATGCCCAGGTGCTGCTGCCTCGGTGCCCTCCTGCTTGATGTCCATGACCAGGAGATGCCAAAAGCCTTGTGCAGCAGGTGATGGACATGGCACCTGCTGCTTTCCCATTACCCACAATCCAATCCTTCATCCACAGAGAGGGGGCAACCACCGAGCTCTTCTTCCTCTGCAGCAGAAAACTCAATCTCTGAAACCTGCCCCAAAGTCATTCACTCTGTTCAGTGAGGTCCAGACTGAAACCTGAGGGGGTAGACACATATTCCGAGTAAAAATTTGCAAGGGAGCACCTCCCATCCTGAACATTTCTTATGATCTTCCCTCTGCTTACAGAGTGTTTCCAAAGAAGCTGCTGGAAGATTTATGTAATATTGTACAATTAAGTCCTTAATTCCACTCCACTAGGGTTCCGGTATCTGTTTTTCTCCAATTTACTCCAAGTGTCCAAGAAAAAAAAAAAGAAATTTTTAATAAGAATGTTATGCAAGACAGAAGGCCTTCCAAGAGAAAGAACCAAAACCAAACATGCTGATTTACTGTTAAGCTAAGAGATTCTTCTCAGCAGTTGAAGAGCTAGTCCAAGCACTGGATAAAAGTGCCAAGAGATGCTGGTGGACTTAAACCCTCCCTCACAGCATGGGAAGGAGGTAATTCTGCCAACATACAGACCCTGAAGTGATGCTGTTCCTGTAGCACACAGTGCTTGAACAAGCACTTGAAGTCAGATCGCTATCTCATATTTATCAGCCTAGCTTCAGTGACCTTAAAAAACAAGTAATTTAAGACCATCTAAGCATGGGACGGGCCCTGATTAGTGAGTTGTAGGCTCACTACAGCTCAGTGTTCAACCTAACTAACTGCTTTCAAACACTGATTCCTGTGAGAGATATCCACTTGCTGTGCAATTTTCTGATCTGACACCTTGTATGCAGCAGAGCTCTCTTCCTGTGGAGACTTTTCACCCCACATTTAGTTTTGCTGGGCATTATGAAAAGGCTAAGAAATGTGTTACCTCTGCTAAGAGGATCGTGGGTGCCTAATTCTAAATTACAATGAGTTGTTATTATCAAGATGCTTCAGCATTTTCAGATGTAGTGAGTACCTTGCCACACAATGGGTATTGCACATGGCCAGTGAATCTTTCACAGTTTTAAATTATCTTATTCTTTTTTTTTTCCACATTGTATGGCAAATAGTTTGAATATAAAAGCTCAGTCAATTTGCATGGAAATAAAACAGAGTCATCACTAGTCTTTCAAGATAATCAAAGAGGTGAATGAGTTTTTATGCAAATGCCAGCTACTAGCTTTCCATTAAATCAGATGTTCTCTTGAAACTGTAGCATTTTTAAAGATTATAATGTATTGAAACATGAATCAAACAAAAGTGGACCTTGCAAGAGCAACAGGAGACACACATTTATTCTAACAGAAATAAACCAGGTACCGAATAACTGGGAAGAAAAAAAAAAAAAAAAAAAAAGTGTGCTGAGATTTCAGTGCTAATGGGGGGCACTTCAAACAGCTTATTGAACTCATATCATAAATCTTCAATGGATCAAATAGAGTCATGATATATAAAGAAGAAAGAGAACTTAAATATTTGTTTGCTAGGTCATATTATATGCTGTGTATGCTGTGTTATGATCACTGAGAGCAAACAGACTAGAGATATTGGTAAGATCACTAATAACGTAACATGTTTAAAAATACCTAAGCAATATCAACGGGTATGAATTAGGGGTAGCCCCATTTGCCAGCCTGGTCTGGGCCTCATGCCTTAGATGTTTATTGAAACACCCTTCTTGGAGAAAAACATTTTTTACTGCAAAGGTGGTCAAATCCTTGAACAGGTTGTCTGGAGAGGTCCATTCTCCTAAGATTCATCTCCTCAGGGATGGAGCCCTTGGAGACAGTCACACTCTCACCTGACACAACCTTGGGCAACGTGCTATAGCTGACCCTCCTTGAGCAGGGACCAGGAACCACACAATTTCCAGAGGCATTTGCCAGCCTTAGTGATTCTGCAAGTCTGTAACACCGTGGTAGACATCACCCATGCATGTCTCATAGCACTGGGATAACATCTACATTCATATCTTAAACATGCTGGCAGCCAAACCTCTAGATTAGTAAGAATTCTGGATTTGAATTTTGTTTTTTTTTCATAGATACGCAAGAGAGGAATAAAATAAACACAGAAACCCTAGACAATTCCTGAATAACCCCTTATCGGGAAAAAAAATCATTCATTTTTGTATGCACTGTGAGATTAATTTCAATGGGAAGTTGAAGCAGAATGGAGCTTCAGGACTTTTAAACACAATTTTTTTTTCCCTTCACATTTTTGAACTATGTACACTGATTTTCAAATGTATGATAGATGCTTCATCAAGACTATACCAGTTATGGGGAAACATCAGGCAAATCACTACAGAGCAAAAATGCAGGGCAATCTCCATAACGTCTCTCTTTGGAGACAATGTGCCCATTCCTTCCCAACCTATCTTCTCATAAAAAATATACAAAATACAGCTGCACTTTGCAAAACTCTTCATATTTTTCTCCTTAACTTCTAGTTAGTCAATATATTTGTATTGTAATAGCAAAACAAATACTGTTCTATTCATCAAGGCTTTTCCTACAATATAAGCAAGTGGAACCTACTGCAAAAGAAGATACGCTGAACAGGTAATGTGTCTTTCATACAAATCATAGTGCCTAATACGGATGAAACAGTGTCAAAATTAATCTAAAATAAAGATTTTGAAAGAAATACATCAAAGCATGAAATCTGGTATTAGTTTCCTGTCTATCTAAAATGGAGAATCTTGAGTACCAATTGAATAGTAACATTTGGGATAAGCAGAATGTTAAGAGTTTCCAAGGGAAAGGAATTAGCAAATTGCTGAAATACCTCAGTTCCTGGAGTATGCAGGAAAATCCCTTAACAGATACATGGTTAAAAAGAGAGGAAAAGGACAAAATGTACAAAAAGTAAGATAGCTTTGGAGCATTTCTGAGCTGCATATTGCAGAAATTCAAAAATAACATCAGAACTGAGGAAATGACTACCCACTTTGAGTGAATGAGACTAAAGAACAGAATGAACAACCCTATCATGCCCAGTTACTCATTGCCTCAAAGCTCATAGTAACTTGACTCTGAGTAGCCTTTTCTTCCTCTTTTAATTTTTGGCTCAACTTGTTATATCTATGATCAGTGTTCATTACAAGCAGAACAGAATTCAGCCCAAATTATGCCGTGTAAAGGTTAAACATTATTAGGAAAGCAGAAAGAGTACATGAGATGATCAGCTTCATACAAGTCAAAGAAGATGACTCTGACCTTTAGAAAAGAAACGAAAGTTCTGATAAGTACCAGAAGAGAAAAATGACAGCAATGATCTGCATCTGATGGAAAACGTGGGTATGCAGAGACCAAGAAAAGAGAAAATGCAGAAAAACTGAGCATCTCCCAAAAATCTTCCAAAAGCAGGCAGAAGGGAATGGTCATGGGTGAAAATGGATCATAAAGTTATTCAATACCTCACAGTAGTGGAATGTCAAAAGAAAAAAAAAAAAAGAATAAGTACTAAATATGAAGAAGAGATAGTTAGCTACAGCTTCTGTCTTACTTTGTTTCAATGAAAGACATGAAAAATATTGCAATCCTTATCAATAGATTGGTCATTTTTTCCCGAGCTCAGACAAAACTTTCTGAATTGTTTATGGTAAGGAAGACCTGTAGAAAAGTATTAGAGAGAAAAAAAAGTAAAATCTCTCTCTGAAAAATAACCAGAAACATACAAACAAACAAAGCTGACAGAGTGGTTGAAAGACAACAGCCAAAAGAGGCAGACATGTTCAAGTGACATAAGTCGTTGGGTTTCATGTTTCCAATCAATTGCCTCTAAGCTTTCCGACACTAAGCAGAAAGCCTTAGGTGGAATTTGGGCATTATAGACTGTAGACTTGTTGATTTTGGTTTACTTGTTATCTAAAATGAAAGTGTGGCATCTACAAAACACTGTTCTCACAGAAAACAAAAATAGTTTACTACTGAGTCTTGAAGAAGCTTAAGTTCCAATTAAAAGGAAATTGACTAATATTTCTACTTGTAACTTAATTTATGTCTCCAACATAGAAAACAGACATTGTAGATTTGTTCTTTCTCATTTTTACTTCTACCGTTTATTGCCTTGCTTATTTATGAAATTTTATTTTAACTCCATTAAACATTCCCTTTTCACCAGTCAAGAGCACCTCTTTAATAAAGATCACACACAGTCACAAGCATGCAGACATGTACAGGTATATACGAGGTTGACTTTATAGGCATATGCTTTCATGAGTGGAGAGAACTTCTTAAAAATAGAAATATATCTTGAAAACACAGCATGAGCTGATACAGCTGGGGATGTGTCAAAATGAAATGAGTTTTTTAAATTAAATATATTTTAGTCAACTGTGTAGGTGAATTTACAAACTCTGATATGTGGTCAATTCAAGATACTCTCACGCTCACACAGCATCAGCTTTCCCCCTAGCTGAGCCAAAATAATTCTTCCTGGGGTTGCACTGTGAATTGTATCAGAAAATGGAACTAGATGACAAATAAAAAAGTTGTTTTTTTTTGTATTGTTTTGTTTTGCTGTGTTTTATGTAGGTCAATTCTATAATCTAGTTTGTATTGTAGCTTTCATATAACTGCTGCCACAGGTGAAATGAAAGCAGGTATGGGTGACCACAACAGATTGAGTATTCCGAAGGCTGGAAGCAGGTCCTTCTGCTGAGAAAACAAGAGCCAGCGTAGATACACTTGTTGACCATTTCAATTACTGGTCATCCCTTACATGTCAGAATGAAGGCACACTTTTTTAAAGTCTTTTGCAACTTATGCAAGTCATATTATATTCCCTGGACTTTTACACCTCTTTATTAGAGGAATCACTCTCTTTAAAGATGAATGGCTTTCACCTTCATTTGATAAGGAGGGAATACATTTTAATGATGGGAGCATAACTATGATACTAAGGAATGCATGTAATTTACATAGTATCTTCTATTCAAAACTCATATTACTGCATTCTTCTGCAACAAGCAAAATGTTTGCTAATGTCACTGTGGTCTTGCATAATCCTACCAAAATTATGGAGTTTCTATTTCAGTAACAGTCAGTGCAATAACATTCCTCAACACTTTGCTTTTAGTGATGCTTTATGCAGCAACTTCACCATTCCATGAAGGTAAACATATTTTAAATAAACACACAGAATTTAGTTAATGTTCCAGACCTATAATCTAAAGGGCCAAGCACAACACAGTTAGTGAGATAAAGAAATGGAATGGAGAAGGGGATTAGTGGATTAGCATGAATATAAACTGCAATAGACCAAAAGCATGATGACACATAAAACTCTCCTTAGGAGCCTGAATATCACATTCATTTGAAAGCAAATGCTCACGATACCAGACGAAAATGAATGACACTGAAAGGAAAAAAAGTTCAACAAAAGTCAGTCGATTCTGAGTTAGTTATCTATCTTTAGATAGATAACTAGAGGGCTTAAAATTACACAGCTTGGAATGAAATACATCTGTTCTTTAGATATACGTGTTATAAATGCTAAAGAAAGAGAGAAAGAGAGAGAGAGAGAAAGAGAGAAAAAGAGAGAGAGAGAGAGAGAGAAAGAAGGAAGGAAGGAAGGAAGGAAGGAAGGAAGGAAGGAAGGAAGGAAGGAAGGAAGGAAGGAAGGAAGGAAGGAAGGAAGGAAGGAAGGAAGGAGGAAGGAAGGAAGGAAGGAAGGAAGGAAGGAAGGAAGGAAGGAAGGAAGGAAGAAGGAAGAAAGGAAGAAAGGAAGAAAGAAAGAAGAGAAAGAAAGAAAGAAAGAAAGAAAGAAAGAAAGAAAGAAAGAAAGAAAAGAAAGAAAGAAAGAAAGAAAGAAAGAAAGAAGAAAGAAAGAAAGAAAGAAAGAAAGAAAGAAAGAAGAAAGAAAGAAAGAAAGAAAGAGAGAGAAAGAGAGAGAGAGAGAGAGAAAGAAAGAAGAAAGAAAGAAAGAAAGAAAGAAAGAAAGAAAGAAGAAAGAAAGAAAGAAAGAAAGAAAGAAAGAAAGAAAGAAAGAAAGAAAGAAAGAAGAAAGAGAAAGAAAGAAAGAAAGAAAGAAAGAAAGAAAGAAAGAAGAAAGAAAGAAAGAAAGAAAGAAAGAAAGAAAGAAAGAAAGAAAAAGAAAAGAAAACCTTCAGCTCCTGGAGTCACTGAACATTACCCAACTTGAAAACTATAGAGTTTAAAATAATTTATTTAAAGTTATCTTAGAACTCAGCCAGAATGCAGTCAAATAAGTTTCATTATTTGGTTCATGGGGATGTTATCATGCTTTATTAGTCCACATCTATAAATTTTCTTAAAGACTCGAGGGAGAAAGCTGTCACAGAAATAGGAAGTATTATTTTAAAATGAGTTACACTGTGTGCCCTGGGAGATTACACCATAGAATTTTTATCATCTGCATGATTTCTTATTACTGTGAAGCCAGAGTGGATTTACAATAGACATGTCCATCTGTATCACAGTAAGTAAATAAATGGATATTGTATTCAGTGTTATGCTAAATGACATTTGATTTCCTACCATAGTATTTGTTTGGATCCTCTGTCTTTCAGTACGGAGACCTCTAACAGCAAAAACAAAATTCAGAATATTCTTTTGCTCAGGAATTTTATTAGGGAGTTGAGTTGTTTGATATATAGACATTTTTAATACTACAGAATTTTAATTTGGAAATACAACATTGACTTTTCCAGCAAACTAAATCGTATTTTACAACTAGCTGGTTCTAAGTGATTGACCCATTTGCCAAGTTTATTATGCACTTTACTAAATAAACCTTCCATGTTCATTTGAAGAAGAGGTATATATTACATATACTCTGTCTTATGTGACATTTTACTATTCGCATGAGATATTATACAGTAAACCATTTTTCCTCTCAGCACGTAAGTTGTGGCTTTGGTAAGGCACACAGATACAGCAATGCAAGAGAAGCCCCAAAGGTGGGTTGTGCCCCTGAATGCAACTTACACCTCGAGGGTGAAGAGGCAGCGTGTTTCCCCAGACTTCCTCCAGCATGTGTCTGTGATCTGACTACCTCTTGCACAAGAAGAAAACAGTCCTTCTGCAACCACTCTATTTGCTGCCATTGCCATGAATCAAAATGCCTTACTGTCCTGAACATGTCCATGGGATGGAATGGGCATGTCGTAACACTTACCAGGTGTATGAGACCACAAGAGGACACCCACTGCAGTGACAAATGTGCAGTCCAACTCTCATTTTGGACATGAGACAATACAAGAAACTCAATACAAGGTCCCCAAGTCAAAACAGATATCGTGGCTATATTTTTGTTGTTTGTGACTTGTGTCGTCCAAATTAAAACTTTTTTAAGTAGTTTAACTCATGCTACCCATTCCTGTGTTCCTATTTATACCTCAGACTAATTTGGAGAAAATAGTCACATTGATAAATCTGACTAATTTGGGGTTAGGCATAAGACAGAATAATTCTCAGATTCAAATTTTGAGCACAGGTAATCAAAACACAGCATTTCTGTATCACCAGAAATTACAAGAGAGCAAAACATTTTCCATATATTTGAAGTTTTTAATATTTTTTTTTGCCCTTCCTTAATCAGATATTTAAGGGTTTGTTTTATTTTTCCAAAATTGAGGCAGGCACTCTACCTGTGTCTGGTGAGGCAGGCACTCTACCAGACTCTACAGTGTCTGGTAGAGTGACTAGTTTTAGCTAGTTTTAGCTATTTAGCTCTTCCATTTGGCCTTATTATGGATGCTTTAGTGAGGCTTGGATTTTGTAGGTTGCTATCATACGCACTGTTACAGCACAACTTTCCCAAAAGCTACAGAACTACGGAATATAGACTAAAAAAGAATGCAGGCTATTGGTAAGGTAAATGTTTTTTTAAGGTAATAGTAAAAGAGCCAGAGAAGAAAAAATAGGACTGATTCCAAGTCTGTGAATTGTAAACGAAGCATTTCAAATTTCAGTATCTAAAACAGCCTAATTTATGCTTTACATCCTTTATAATGATGTGGTGATTCTGTAATCAGTTTTCAGTGCCAAGGGAAATTCAAAGCCAGTATAGCACATCTTATTATTTTATATCACTGTAGAACAGTAACTGTTTCCTACAGATGTACTCGAGCAAGATTAACAGATTTAATGATGTGTAGATTTATCAGCAAGGTACTCAAACACAATGGGTGCCAAGTGGACACTGAACATTTTGTACAAATTATTGTAATAGTTAAAGAAGAATCAGAACTTGAAATTGTGCAAGTTTCATATAATTTCAAGCTTGTTTTAAAGCATTTTAATAAAGAACTACTCCAAAGGTATCTATTGATTTTGATATCTCCTTGAACTGCTCAAAAGAGGTTTCAGTGAGTGTTATGTAAGCATACACTTACAATTTACTGAGCTTAAATGAACTATATTCCTCTGTATCAGTTAGATTTTAAAATATATCATGTTTTAAGAATTTTTTTCTTGTTAATAAAAATAGAAAACTGAAAAGGCAAAAACATTTTTCAATGAAGCTTACAAACCATACAAGAGTTAAAGCAGAAAGAAATAAAGATAGCGATAGCGATGCAAAACTTTGTTCAAAATACGAAAATAGGAAAATGCTGAAAAGATTATACTTTGCATGGTTGTACTTTTTCTCATGTATTCCTTATTTCATTATTTATTTATTTTATTACTTACTTACATTATTACTTTTCATAATTACATATTCTGTCTAACAATTTTCCAGGCTCTACTGAATTTTCTAATGTTGATACATTTTCCTTTTCTACATTCAGGGTTTAGCTCTCTTTTTCCCAATGTGTCATGTCTTCACAATTTCTGATTTTGAGATTGCTAAAAAGTAAAACTAAGGAAAATATATAGAGGAGATCAAAAATGTCTAATTAAAAAAAAAAAAAAAAGCATATAGACAATCTATTACCTGAACAATTATAACTTCATTACTGAATTCATTAATCTTCCTAGAAAAATTATCCCGTTACCCTTCCCAAAATAACCCCAAAAGTAAGTTCCAAGATCATAAGGTACTGCTATATGCATTCTTCTGATTCTACATTCTTCCTCTCATAAAACAAACAAACAATAACAACAAAAAAACCCACTCAGAACAGAATAAAAATTAGCATTGGAATGACAAAAGCGCATAAAAAAGAAATTGTTTGCCTCACATAGAAAATGACCTGGGCAACACTCCTCCAGGGAGTTCATAACTGATTTGCTCAAACAACTCTTCTCCAGCAGCTTCCTCACTAGGACTGTACATGCTCTGTTCACAGTGAGATGTGGGAATGTGGGGGGATGTTGGCATCCAGGTACAGGACAATAGCCAGTAAGACAGAGATGAGGTAGGGAACTCCAGATACCCATTAGTCCCAGGGCACTGCTTAACAAACACCAGAAAACCTATAGATATGCCAAGACCCTTAGAAAAATATGCACTTTAACACTGCTGCATAGAACAGCAGCAAACCATATGCATAAGGAGAAAAAAAAATGCTTTGACTTAAAATGAAGTACAACATGCTATATGGAAGTCATAGAGGGTTAGCTTCACCCTAGGTAGGGTTGCTGCACATATAGCTGCAACACTCCAGGTACTAACAGGTATCTTTGTGTCAGAAAATCTTCTTGCAAGGTTTTGTTATACCCAAACACATATGACATCAGGTATCTGTCTGATCAGAACCCTGTTGCTCACATGTGTTATGGTAACTAAACTATAAAAACATTGTGAGACAATCTATTTGCAGGACTGTTGAGTATTCCCAAACTGGAGACCACTCTGACTCCTTGGAAACACTGGCGGGATAGAAACACCTAATCAGAGCCTGAGGGCCTTGTGAAGCTACATGCAGCCCAGTTCTTGTCTACTTCTTTCAAAGGGCTTTGTGCCTCCCCAAAATAACAATTGATTCCTCATTGACGGCTGGCAACTAGCAAGATGATACACTGAATGATCCAGACAAGCAGTAAGAGAAATGAACAAAATGGCAAGAGTCAAACAGGTAAGCCATGCTGCTCACTGGATGAAAGCCAGGCCTCATAGTATAAAGGATATCTTGGTCTTCCTCTTCCAGAAGAAACCTACTACCTTGTACTTTCTTGACTGATCCTGCCCCTGAACCCTGACTTTTCTCTATCAGTCTTTGACATCTTTGACATTGCCAGAAATATAGGGATATATAGTAGATGCAAAAAGTCATGAGTTCACTACTCAACTCTCAGTTAAATCTCATATATTAATCATCATCTTGCCTTATTCATTCTTCCAAGAATGAAGAAAATCCTATGTATCACTCAAATCCCTTACTAGCAGAATCTAATATCCATATCCTTTCCTGGGCTTATGTAAATATACATGATGAAATAAGCGTGGACACACTATGACTTAAACTCAACTGAGAACAGCAACCATTCTGGTTAGTGCCAGAACGGGTTCTGATTACAGACATCTTTGTTAACACAGTCACATAGTCGTGTTCTCAGGCGGTGAAGAGCGGGAAACACTCACTGACTGGTTACACAGTGGCAAAACAGGGTCTTGTATTCTGGCAATGGGTCCTTGTTGCCAACATCTTTGTTATGTTATTTTCATCATCTAGACTGCCACTCACTATGAACCCATAAATCCAGTCCTGAGCCTTTTTTACTGCATGCTGCCAGCTAAAAACACTGCTGCTTCAAGCTTGTCAATGCATTCCTTAATTTTTCCTACAAGTTTGAGCATTTTCTACACATTTTTTTTTCCTGCTGCCCTCTGCAGGATTTACTGAGCTAAAGATCAAACTCCTAGGCATGTTCCTTCACCCTGTCCTGCTTAGTATCCTGTTTCCCACGTGTGATACATGAGCACTTCTGTTTGTATTCTCAGCACCACAGACTTCATGATCAGATTATGGGATAATGCAGGCTGGCAGGGAACTCAGGGGATAGCTTGCTATCCAAAGGCAGGACAGGTGTTTATCCAGCCTTAAAGGATTGTTAATCCTTAACTACTATCTCTGCTACTATATCTTAACTACTATCCCTGTCCCCACTCTTGGACTGTTCTGAGCATAATAAAGTTTCTGCTTGTCCCCACCAGAGCTCCCTAGGCTGTCCCACCCTGGCCTCTTTCTCCCTGGAGGGTAGCCCTAGTAGGAAGCTGTCATCTCTGGACCACCACCGCAATGAAACAGCAGCTCCCTGCTTTTCTCCCCATTCTCAAACCACCAGTTTATGCTGCCTCAGCTTTGACACCCAGACCCCACATCTCTGTCCAGAGTTCTGGCATTTTTCATTGACGCTTCTCCTGCAAACCTCTGTATGGCAAACTTCCTTCTGTCATTGAACTGCTAGAGAAAAAACAAAGGTCTCCTCTTCCCTCTTTCTTCCCTCCCTAGGATTAGAATGAAACCTGGGATTTAAACAAACCTCACAGCTCCTCAGATGCCTGGCTTTCATTCTTGATAAGAAAGTCCAGCACTCTCATTGCACAAAGCTTACAAAATACTCCTCTCCTTTTTAGCCTGTTCAAGCCACTTCCTCACCTTATTTATTTCTAAATCCTCTAGTTGTGGTGTGAGCCTGACAGGCAGGGAGTTACCTCAATGGCAGGTAAGAAAGGAGTACCTGGAGAGGTGGATAATTCTATTTTAGCACATAATTTTCCATAGTTCCACTTCTGCTAAACCTGTGTTTCTTTCTCAGTGCGAGATACACTGTCTACACACATATTTAATCTTAAATGTTTTTGTGGGAATAACCCTTTTTGGAAAGCACTAAGCAAAAGAGTAGAGGCAAGAGTCACTGGAGAAGTAGGATGTTAAAGAGTGGGACGTAAAGCCCTATTTTATCACTTGACTACTCACCTAGACAATTTACGAGTTTCAAGTTTTCAGCATTTTGTTAAAATTTGTTTATATCCCAAATTAGTTGTTGTTCCTGCAGCTCTAGGTCCTAATGGACTTTTTTTTTCCATCTAGCACTTTTTGATTTTATATACTCTCATATGCATCAAACCTTTTGTTTTGCATTTGATAGAAAGGTTTTTCCAAGAAGATCATGGTCTTGGAAGAACAGATACCTTGTTTTCAAAAGCAAGTTGTCAGGTTCAGATTTTCTCCAGTAAATGAAATAAATGTTCAATGCCTACTTAGTAATTAGATCAGATCTGTGGATGTTTTTGCCTTTGGTGTAGATTTGATCTCCTCATTTGCTAGGCATTCTTATTTTGTGTCTCTTGAAAAACTGGATTGGACATATGTTTCACAGCAGGACTTCAGATATGTAGTACATGTGGAGTACATGTGCATAGTCAAAATTAGCATGTGCATTTCGATATCTATTTTTTAAGTACATATGTCTTCTCTGTTCTAATGCTACGCCTCAAATGTGTATTTCATTTCAGCAGAAGTGTAAATTAATGGCAGACTAAATGTAGCAGCAAAATGATGCACACCCTGAATTATTTATTTTTAAACAATGTGTAATCTGTCTACATCTGCCTTTCCATTTAATTTCCTTCTGTAGTTTTAGACAGAAGTGGAATATTTACAGTGAATACTTATTCTGTGCTGCACACTGAAGATGCAACACTGTTTCCAAAAATTTGAACAATTTGTAAATTTTCATGACAAGGAACTGATTCTTCATTAAAAGACAGAGATTCAAAATGCAAAATTTTATGAGATATAGGTTAAAGATGATGAAAAGCGTTAAAGTACTCCAAGTTCTTGCATTATTTTTGAAAAAAAAAAAAAGTATTATTTTATAAGGTATTACTGGGCCAAAATCAAGAGAAAGTAGTTCCTGAATCATAATTTAGTGATAATTAAGCAAATGATGTTGAGTAACAGGTGTGGGCAATACATAGCTCTCTCAGCACTGGCTCTCAAGGCAGAGAACATTTATCTTGCATATATTTATAGTCTTTTCTAGTTCTCCCAGGGATTTCCTCACACTTGGTATTCCCATCTGCCCTTCAATATTCAGGGACTGATGCGCTGGAAATCTTCTAACTTCCCTCTCTCCCCACATAACTGCTCACTAGCCAAGATAAACAGCTCGTCTTCCTGTAATTAGAGCTCAACTGGATGTTGAGAACCTGCCCTGGGCAGAAGGAATTTTCTCCTTGGCTGGCAGACCAAGTCAGTAGTGGGTTATTTATTTATTTATTCATTTAATTTAATTTCCCCTTACATCCCCCTTGCTATTCTTTTGCCTCTCAACCTATATTTAGCATAAATTTACAGAAATTCCCAGTGAAAATAATTAGGGTCTGCCAAACTAGTTTCCTGCTACAGAACTGGGAGAAAAGCTGTCTAAAATCGAAGACCAAGCTGCTATAACAACAGCTAATGTTTCAGATGCATCTGGAAGCCAAGAACATGAATTTGACTTTGATTTTGATTGCCACACCACTCACCTAGCTGAGGAACAGCAGGAATTGGTCACCAGCTGCTGATCCAGCAGAGGTCACTCTCCTTCCGCATCCTGTCACCACTACCCTATCCCTGCCAGTGGTGGGGACTGGCTGCTCGTGCCTCACATAACAGTCCTGAGGGTGGTCAAGGCAGGAGGAAGTGGATCAGACCCCTGGTTTTAAAGGACATTCAGAGTTCTGACCTCATTATTGTCTTTAAGTGCTACAGGAAAGCACTTATTTTGCTTTTACTTCAGTCTTTTCCAGGCTAAGAATGCAGGCAGGAGGTTTGGCAATCCAAATACCATGTGCACAACCTTATATACACTTGCTAGATGTGTACTAGATAGATTGAAATGCAGCAGCTTTCTGTGACAAAGAAGAAGCTTTTGGAATTTACACATAGGGAGAAGAAGAAAAGGCAAGAGGCGATATATTACTTCCTGGTTCCCCTTAGTCTGTAGGGTTTCAAAAGCATCCAAGTAGTGAAAGAATATATGAGAACTATTAAAATATATATACATAGATTCCTCTTTGAAGAGTCACTGCTGATGTTTTAACATCAGTCCTTTTTCTTTTGAAATACATTGACATGGGCACAACACTGACATGGGTGCCACATTACTCAACTGGACGTTTCAGTACAGTACTCATTTTCTGAGAGACACCTCTTATTGATGATGGATAGAGTATGATACTGCCTTGATCTTGCAAGTTTTAATCATATTTGAGCTGCATGGACTATGAGACCAGGGAAGCTTCCCACATGGAATTACCTGTTTCAACTCTATTGCAGGCTAAGACATCCTTCCAGCTCCTTTCTTCCTCTTTTTTAGGTAGTGATCATGACACCATCTAACAGACGTGTCAGCAATGCCTGTAGAACTGGGACATGCAGTCCTGGAGGAGTCTTGCAATATGTCCTCTATATGTAGCTTTTAAAAATTGTTTTTACCCAGATTCTTCCACTCTTCATCCCTTCTCATTCCTGATCACGGATCCACAAATCAACTAAGGTCAGAGTTGAGCAAGAAGTACAGAGTCTTTGGTGCTCCCTGCTTTACCTGAGAAAGTAATCAGCTGAGAATGTTTAGTGGATCTATTTGAAGACTATTTATTTTATATTCTTTTAGACTATAGACTTAAATGCCAAGAAACAAAGTACCAATTCAAAATTTCATTTGCAAATCTCTTGCAAACTTCAAAACCATAAGGAGCTTAGTCTGTCATGTAGACTTCTCCTTGCATGCAGTGCAACCTTAAGAGAATGGGGGCATTGTTTAAAAAAAAAAAAAAAAGGCAGTAGCCATGCTAATAAATAATAATAAAAAAATCAACATACAAAAGCCGGGGCATTAAGAAGTGGTCCCAACACTGAAGCATTCTTTGTAGTGTTTGGTTGTAGGAAAATATATTAATCATAATGAAGACTTAAATACTTAAAGACTTAAAAAGGAGGACTAGCACTGTAAAGTATAGCAGGGCCTTTCTTCCTTCCTCCATCTTTCCCTTTTACCCTTCTTTCCTCTCTTCGTCCCTCCCTGAATTTCTTCTCTCCATTGCTTACTTACCTTGTTTGCTTTCGTTTCTGTCCTGCTTTCCTGCAGTAGAGCAGGAAAGGTAACAAATCCTATGCACAAACAGGCACTTATAAGGGTAGAAGATGCAGTGAACATCTACTTGGGTGTTTGACTTCTGAGCCACACATACATAAAGGACTGAAAAGAGCAAAACCACAGTGGCACCTGTGCATACAAAAATAACTCCTATAGGAAAGGAAAGCAATGCTTCAGAATCATAGAATCATAGAATCATAGAATCATAATGTTTGGAAAAGACCTTTTAAAATCATTGAGTCCAACCATAAAAACAAAAGAAAATACGTGGTAATATTTCGCATTACTTCCTAATGCTTATCAATTAAATTTTGGCCTATGTCATTACACTGAAGAGATAATATACAAGCCAACATTTTGTTATTTTTTATTTATCAAATCTTGGCATTAAAAATCAGCATGCCTTAGACATTCTATGTTAAAAACTGTTTCTGCTTCCTAACATTTTAGTTATCTTTTTTTTCCAAAGATCCTATTAAGAACAGAACTATAACCTAAGTAAATTATGCTTGTATCAAGGTCTACATGCATTGACAATGTAATATATGCAGTTTTCATTAAATAAAATCCACTCATAATATATTTTTAAAAATCAGCATATTATTTTATACTTAAATAGAGTTCAAAATCCTTTTAAGTCTTGTGTGACATCATGTTAGACCAGTCAATAAAGGCTATCTGACTTTCCTTTTAGCTTTCAAGATAACTGTACTTACTTTCTGTTGTAAAATATCTTTATTGTGTAAACCATTATTATTTATTCACTTGCAGTTTTTTTATAGAAATGGACCATCTAAAATCTTCAACTGATGATCTTCATATCATATGAGGCAGACACAATATGTCCTTTATTCACACAGCAACTCATGATATATTTCACAGAGTGATTCTGTATTACTTAATATCACTTGATCAGTCACCCAGCAAAACTGGGTTGCCAGTGTCATCAGCAGAGACCTTTCATTGCTCTTCACCAGCTGCAGCTTCTCCTGCCAAAGTTCTTGTCTGTCTCTTTTTATATCTTATCGTCAATGTTCTTATTTTTCTTTCTAGACAAATGACATATGAGTTGCTTCACATTGGCATGAGTCTTTTTATTTCACTAAAGCAGAGCTACATATCTTCTGCATCACAGCATTTGATAAGAGTTTTCTGTTTGACAAATGTCAGTTACAACAGATTGTGTTTTTGTTACCTCCAACATCTTTTACATCTGAATGCACAGAGTTTTAGGATCCTCAAAATTCAAATTCCAAGATAAATTTTGTGCCTCCAGCCCTACTACTTTGCTTTCTTTGACTCTCATTGTTTCAGTGGTTTTTATTGTCTATAAAATGCTCATTAACATGTTAAAAAGAAGACATACACAGTCGAAATATGGTATACAACAGCAAATAGAGTTCACAGATTTATTGGGACAAATTTAGAGGTTCGCTTAAACGTGATGTTTTCTTTTTGATCCATTTGTTCCCTCTATCATCATTACTGTTTCAGACTCTTGGAGCAAATTGTATTAATGCATAAGAGAGCTTAAAGTAGTGCAATTTCAAATCCAGAATAAAGCACAGGTGCAAGGTTTAGAGATTCATAGATGTAAAGGACAGAATGTCTAGTGGCCATTAAGTTTATGGTCATGTCATGTATATAATTAAGAAAACATTTGAGGTAATGATATGTCTGTGTTATTTCTAATTCACATTTTACCTTGAAATTTCAGCCATAGGCCTATATTCATGAACTAAATTAAGGAGCCTGTGCAGCTAATTTTAGGTTATAATCACCTTCCAATAAATTGGTCCCAAGAAAAACTGACTAACAAAAGCTCTTTAGATTGCCATAAAAAGGCACACATTCTTTTCCAGGTCATTCTCATAGCTTTCCTATAGCTATTTCTTAATATTTCAACATTCTTTATGAAAGCTGATAGTAGTACCAAGAAAAATACTCAAGAATAGTTTTCTTCAATATTGTGTTGCCGGCCAGCATTATCTACTTCTTTCACATTCCTCGTATTTCTTCCTTTTTCATACAAAGATGTATCCAGAGCAAAGTTATATATTTAAGGTATCCTCAGCATCATTTCTGCCCTTAATAGAATATCAAATTAATTAAAATACTTTTCTTCTTAGTTTCAACAGAAAACTAGTATCAGTGACTTGTTCCTGTTATGTAGCATTTCATTCACCTTTGGCTTACCATTTTTTGGGGGGGATATGGCTTTTATGACCATGACCAAAAGTACCCTTTTGAGGATCAAGAACTCCTGGGGAAAGACATATTGCACCTGTCAAAACAGGGCAAGAGCACGTATTCCAAGAGGCAGACAGACCTGGCAAGAGTTTTAAGCTAGGAACATAGAGGAGGGAGAATATAAACCACAGACCTGAACTGTTCTGTGATCTTGTGAAACAGGGGTAATACAAAGGAGGGACATGCAAGCAGAGGTGATGTGCAGTATTAAAACTGATCTTGTAGGCAGCAGTGTGGTACTAGAGAGTCTGGTTATGAAATTGGATCTAAATATTTTAGTCTTCAAGAAAACTGTGGCAGTGTCACAACAAAACAAAGAGAGAAAAGGTATGCGTTAGTCTGTTTAAAAGGCTGTGTTTTTTACTTGGAAAAACTACCAAATGATTGCATAAGTAGAATAATACACTTAGGTCACTGGTCATAAGTTTTCCTAAGAATCACATAGGATTCAGAAGACTGAATCAGAAAAGAGGTGCAGAATGGAAGAAGGATTCCTTCACTTGCAACAGTCACATGAAAAATCTGGCAGCTATATGGCACTCTAGCAGCAGGTCTCCATTCTTGTCCTGAATGTGCGCATGTGTGTTGGATTTTCAACAATTATTATTTTAACAGCAAGGATTACTCCCTTGAGATGAAATCAGAAGCACATGATATGGATTTTCATTTTCTCTTAGTGAGTTTAAAGTTTTGTTTAAATGTAATGCTCTGTGCTGACTGTAATGCATGAGGCGTAAAGAATCCATCTTTTTTTCTTTTTTTTTACTGAACAAATAGAATAGAAGAATATTTTCAGCAACAGACACTCTAACATCATGCAAAGAATTTTGAGAGAAACAAATATATATGATGTAAAGAAAAAATAGCTTACTGCTAAGTTAAGATCAATTAATGATCACTAAGGAAATTATTTGGAAACTATATATCAGAAGAAATGCAGGAGCCATTTATTGATTCTTCATTCGAGTTCATAAGATCCTTGTCCATAATGTAAAGAGTATTATCTACTGTAAGCACATATGACAGACCACATTACTACAGTGCTTTTGAACTAGCGTTTCGTAAGAGAAATGCAAAATAGTTAAAAAAAAAAATGAAGATGCAGGATTTTTTTTTCAGTTTGGCTGTTCAAACTTTTCTTCACTTTTTCATTAGCAATCTATTTCTTCAGGTGAAGAAAACACCTCCAGAGTTAAATCTTTTTCAGACAGAGCCAAACCCAAAGCAAACATAAAAATCTGGGAAGCAGAATATGAATTTCTACTTATATGAAGATGTTAGGAATAATCTATTTATAAACTGATATGCTTAAATATTTATACAATGGGAGAATAGGGAATGATCAGATGCTTTTTAACTGAGTGAGCGTTTCAGAAAATGTTTGACAGGATTTACAGAATCCTGTCCAAAAATCTTGACCTTATTATTAGGTGAAAGATCTAATTTACATAAGATATATTACTGGATAATTTTGGCCCATGTTTAGAATTTGCAGCTAAAATGCATTTATTATTATTATTATTATTATTATTATTATTATTATTATTATTATTATGTACCTCAAAGGAACTAGTCCTCTCATGCAAGAAAAGAGCTTAATCAAAGAAAACTTACATGGCTAAATCTCATTCCAAGAAACTATAACTGATTAGTTTGTAGATTACATTGTAGCTGGGCCACTTCTAAAATTACAGAAAATTTGTAAAATATAATACTCTGCCCTTTGCACATGAATATACTACATCCCTAAAAATATATATATATATTTGCATTAATACTTCAAAGTGCTGGAAATATAAATATCAGACAGGTTGTTTTCACTTGTTAAGATTTATTCATGCTGATACCCAAATAAAAATTCAGACAGGAACCTTTGAATTGTAGAATACAGTGCTGTCCTCCATATCCTGTTGTGTATTAAATTTTTCTTCACAGGGTTGACACAGCTTTAGATGCAGAAAGAGAAGTTCAGATGCAGAATAGGAAGTTACCTTGATGCAAGGATATAGGATATACTCACCAATAACATAATTAGAACACTGCGAAAGGAAGAGGAGAAGGCATGAAAAGGCACAAAATTCTGGTTGTACCGTGAGTTCAGGGTACCCAATGTCTCTAAAAATCAGGCTCCTAATATCTTTCAGGAAAGACTGGTGAAATTTATGGTTGAAATGAATTAAAGTATCCCCAGCAAACAAAAAATCTATAATATTAATTTAGCACACTTTCATTTTTATCATGCAGAAATCAGTACTCCTTTTCCATCCTTGAGATGACTTCAGTGTTGATGATTAATATAGAAGCTTCTTTTATGGAAAAGATGTCATATTTTATCACAGGACATGAAACGAAGATCTTTGTTTCAAATGCCCTTTCATAAAAGCAGAAATTTTGCAGTCCTTAATTTTCCTCCTTTTTAACGAAGGAGTCCGTTTCACATGTTTGCTGTTTGCTGTTCTGTAATAAACCTCTTCCATGAGATAAACTCATGACTAGTGTCAAGGTCTGCCCATATTTGTCTTAATACCTGTAAGAATTCCAATCTCCTACTCCAGCCATCACATGACCTCCCAAAAACCTCTCTAAACAGTTAATTTCTACCATGAACACATGCAGTTTCTGCCATTGTTCAGTTATTTAAGATCTAATGGGATATTTGCCCAAAATAGGGGAAGAAAAAAATGTAGGTGAGGAATCTGCAACTTTAATTGTCTTAATTGTCTTAAGTCTTAAATAACTGTCTTGAATTCTTCATGGAGAGCAACACACAACCTCTGCTGCTTTTCTTCAATTCATGTATATTCTAATTTCTTTGACACAAGATTTTGAGTATTCATCAAGAATTTTAGCCTTGCTTACATTCCATTGCTATTTAACATTAGTCTGATCTAATTTATATAGAATCTATATGTGCCATTACAGAAAAATAGAGTCCTTTTTTTCTTACTTTAAATCAGGGAAATATTACTTATCCTTAAACTTTATTTGCCTCCTGTTTGGTGAAAACATTCAAACCAATGGTTCCAACATAAACCAGAGCTATTGTTCTATCCCTTTCCATTAATTTCCTTGCAGTTTAACTGAAAGTAATTAAGATGTATTTGGACACCAGTGGGTTCTTAAAAAAACTTGTTGCTTTTTTTTACTCACACATGTTGAGTTACAGTTGTTAGGAGAAGATATCACTGGCACTATGGGTGGACAAGCTGGATACAAACAGGCCTTTGGTGCAGCACCTTCTCCTGTCCAAGATAAAGCCAGCCTGAGTTCTTTATTACAGATGGATTTGAAAATAGACATAACTCACTTGTCTGCTTGCTCACTCTCCTGGTTGTTGGCATCAATAACAGACTGTGAAGGAGGGTGTGAGTGTATTAGTTTATTATTCAGGCTTGTTCTGCAGCTATAGGGTTTGCTGCATAACACAAGTTGGACACTGTATGGAGGACTAAGTAGGAATAACATTATGTTATTTTTCTCTTCTGCTGATACCAGGACCAATGAAGGACAAATTTGGTCTTTCACTCAGATTAGATTGCCTCTGGGTTCTTAATATGTACCAACAGTAATCTAACAATGTTGAGTTTACCGTGCTGCTTTGATAAAATATATGTTACCCCAGTACACTCTTTGTGCTTATTTTAAATGTCCTCACAAGATTTTGCTATGTCAACAGTATTTTTTAATCTTCTTGCTATTTGCATCACTTCCAACACTGATATTTTTAAAAAATATGAAATATTAAGTCTACTATTTGAGATTTTTTCTATTTATTTAACTCTAATCTTATCCTTATTTTAATGTGCTTTAAATGAAATTCAAGTAATGATGCGTATTTTCCTTTTTTCAGATGCATAGTCGTAATTTCTGGCATTTAATTATTTAGAATTATATGGATTTTGCACAATGATAATGAATTAAATTGGTAAAGTCAGTCCTTATTTGAACTGTTTTTAAGGTGCAATTGCTTTGGACCAGAGACAGATGAATGTAATCTTACTTTACCTTGTATAAAGCAGAAATAATTTTCCTAGAATTTCGCATCTGTATAAAATATAAATTTGCCTTATCATTTCTGCTCAAAGAAATTTAGACATGCTGAAAAGAACAGTCTGAGAAAGTCTTCAGTAAAATTCAATGAATATTAGTACTTTTGTCCAAGACTCTACTTATATATAATGTCTAGAAGAAGATGGTAAAAGTGTTGCTTATGACAGAATTATGGGGAAAAGCATTTACTCTTTATTTCTTTTCATTCAAATATTCCTAATTTATGATATATCTTATATGACCTGGAACAAATCTGATAAATCAAGGGATTTCTTACTGATTTGGAGCATGCATATTGGAGCATGTGTACTTTTTGTCTTTTTATGAATATTTCAGCTCTACCTTTACTAAATTTGCAAATTCAGTAGAGGAATTTGTCATAGAAAATTGGATCTCTGTCCCCCAGTAGAAACATTAATGTTTATTATGTAAAGTTGTACAGATAGTATTTTATTTAACATACACTTTAAACAGTATAGTATTGTATATAGTGAATAATAGTGTTTTAAGTCTTACTATAAATGTCATTTGAGGGGACTAGCTAATAGTTAAAGTCCTAATGAAAAAAACTGCAGGAAAAGGATTTGATTATGACTATTTTCTGTTCAAACAGTGAATTTTAGGCTATGTGCATTTCCATGTTTTAGAGTATGTATTTTTAAATGCAAATTGTTGGCATTATCAATCATTCTCATAACAACAAATGTCTTTGGAGGGAAAATAAAGATTCTTAATTTAAAAGCATCATATTTTGCTATTATTCATCATTATATTATTCAAAGGTACATTTTGGGGCCTTGCAAACATATTAGTAAACAAACCTCATTTACAAATTGTTTTGCATATGCTAATCTAAACTACGACATTGTTGTGATTCTAACCTTACATATACCACCATAACCCTGAAAATAAAGGGACCTGATATTTTACTTTTTACAGACATTCTAGGAGCATTTCTGGGTGTGCAGCCCAGGTTACAAAAACTATAATATGGTTTTATTCAAAGTAACACAGTAATTGATTATTATGAATAACTTATAAAAATATATTTTAAATGTCTTGAAGCCTTTTTGATTTTTATAATGTCTAACCGAATAATAAAATTTTACCCATAAAAATATGGCAAACATACAATATAAATAATTTCAATAGAATTTGTTGATTAAGCCTGTTAGTCAGGAGTTCAAAACTGAATTCACATTATCTGACTTTAACTTTTTTACATCTACATTAATATTCTTTGGCTACCTTTGTAAAAAACGACGCCAAAAGGAGATTCATCTTTTATAATTTAATATCTTGCTTTCTGAACGAAAAGCTTCTATCAGTGAACTGTAAAATGAGTCTACAGTTACTGTTTTAGATGTGCTTATCTACTGTTAGATATTAAGAATTTCAGACCTTGTGCTTGATCTATGTTGGTCATCATGTTAAACTTAAAACACAGCGTCGCGGAATTGTTTACTCCGGCAGCCACCAGTGGACATCACATAGTCATCTGACCGAGATGTGGCCTCCTCGGTGTTGAGCAGAGGTGAAGGATCTCCTCCCCGCTGGCAATGCTCTGCCAAAGGCAGCCCAGGATAGCGTGGGCCTTGCCTTTGCTTGTCCCTTCCCTTTCCTGTCTTTCCTGAGGCTCTTGCCACCCATTTTCCAGTCTGCCGAGGGTCTTCTCAAGGGCATACACTCCTCCCAGCTGTATTTCAGATATGCTGATGATGCATCTGTTTCACATTTTCCTAGTTATTAATGAAGATGATAAACAGTACTGCCCCCACCATCACCCAGGACAACACTAGTGCTTGGCCTCCAACCAGACTTTTTGCCACTGGTCACAACCCTCTGGCCCTGGCAGTATGGCAAGTTTTAGGTCCACCTCACTGACCACTTCTTTAGCCAGTATCTCATCAGGTTGTCTATGAGAATGGTGTAAGAAACAAGTTACAAAGACATGTTCCCAGCCCCACATAGCAATAGATAGACATATTTTTCTCATCTTTCTTCTTTTCTCCTTGCTGTTCATGCACTTACAAGATTCAGCTCAAGAGAAATACCTTGTAAGAGTATTCCTGCATGTTGAGACAATGTCTTTTTATTTTCACCTGTTTCTGCTTTCACCATTTTGTGGCTGAATTTAGGCAGGAACTCCTTGTTCATCTACGAAGCCCTCTTGCCACTTTTGCTTGCTTTCCCACTTGTCAGGATGGACCATTGGCCTTGGAGGAGGTGATTCTTGAATATTAACCAACACTCCTGGGGCACTCTTCTCTTTAGGATTGCATCCCATAGGATTCTTGCAAGCAGCTCCCCATAAAGCAAGTCTGATCTTCTGAAACCAAAAGTGTGGTTCTACTTTTTGTCTTGTTGAGCCCCCTAGAGTCCTGAACTCTACTGCACTATGGTCACTGCAGCTAGTGCTGCTCCTGAATATCTCATCGCTATATTTTCTCATTATTCACTTTTGATTCAACACTTAAAAGCAAAACAATCTGAAGAAATAGATACTCTTAGCAACACAAACAAATCCTAAGGATTTGGATGCTTTCAAACAGAAAATTGCCCTTTTTCTTGGCCCATAATACAGAGATTCTAAAATTCAAGAATACTAGTAGGTCTCAACTGTCAAAGCCCTTTCACAGAAATAGCTGATCACTTTGATATGAAGCTACAGTTGCATCTGAGGTTCCAGAATAATGGTGAAAAATAGCTACAGCTGTGTACTGTAATTTAAGGGAATCAGAAGTGCTCTGAATGAAAACTATATGACTTAATCCCATATGCAGGGCATTGCATGGAAGAGGGAAGGCTTCATGAAATGGGGGAAATAAACATCCACATACCTGATTTTTTTTCACTTCCCATTTATTCAACAGTCCATTTAAAAACAGTCCTCCTTCTCTGTCACATTGATTAAACTGCTTTGTAATAACATCTCTAAATTTCTCTAGATTTTTCCATAAACATTCTTGAAGGATGACACTAACTGTCTTTCCAGTACCAATAAGTATTGTGTATATAACTTATCTAAAATACTTAAATAGTAAATGACATGGTATCACTTATTTTGACCACATTTGTGGTCAGAATCTACATGTAAAGCTATATGTAAGCTTCATGTGTGTTCCGTAGAATATTGTGACAAAGTCTTAGAGAATGCTGTCTGATCATCCATTCTTTGCCTGTTTTTTTTTTTTTTTTTTTTGAGCTATGAGGCTAACTTCATGATCTTTTTTCTGCATATGATCAGGGGGTTGTATGGGTGCCCTTGAAGCAAAAATAGAATTGGTTTGAATAAAATTGTTGTCATTGAATTTCATTTACAGCCTGCTTTACAAGTCCAATATTCCAAGTGAGAATGATTGTTGTTTGGATATGTGAGATACACAGCTCTGACAGCTAGAGATACAGCAACATTTGTAAAAGATGTTGATTTGATATGTGTTATTTCCTTTCACAGAAATGACGAATAGTATTTAAATGCATGCACTATTTTACACACATATGGCTTTTACCAGACCAGAGATATCCTTCTTCTGTAAGAAACAAATATCTAGGTCTGGTCATCCTTAATAAGCAATTATTTCTTCTCTATTGCTTAGACCTTAGTTGAGCTTTCAGACTTCAGAACAGCTTTTCAGATACAATGGTCCCATCACTAAATCTGACATATGTTCTCAAGCAATTTACTCTTCATGCTACTTTTTCTCTAATCAATCAGCATAATCTCATTCCTAATAATATACTGCATTATAAATATTGTAGAGCATAAGGAAACTTACTTGTCTAAAGTAACTTGTAATCACGACCACTAGTGCTGAGCACAGTAGAGGACAATATTTAATGCAGGTTGAGAACCAAATCGTTTGTTTCGTTTGGACACCTTTTGTATTATTTGGCATCACTGCATTAAAATTAACTATTTCTCAGTGTCACAGTTGTGTGGAATTTTCTCTTCAGTTTGAACATGTGAAGCTTTCTTTTGAAAAAAAAAAAGCAATTTTATTCTATTGATATCTTTTTGGAGTGTTTTTCAAATACTTTGTAGTCTTTTCTATATTCCTGTCAACACTTTTTCATCCTTTAAATTGACTTGGCTGCCCTATCAAACACAGGCTAATTTTCTTCACTTTTAAGAGCATTCATTACCTATTTCCTTTCTGACTGATCATGTTTCATTCAGTCAGGTCATCTGTTTTTTATCTTTCCATGATATCAGCCATCATTTTCCTTTTGTTAAAGGCTTTCTACTTTTCCTTAGACTGTCACTCAGACTTGGCAGGATCACATATACCACACATAAAATCTTTTCATTGGTATTCTAATTCTCCCAGATGCAATGTCCACTGAAAAGATTTGTGACAACTAGTCTGCTGCTCTGTGGAAACTATGCCCTTCATGGGTGACAAGTACTGTCCTATGGAATTGTATTTTTTTTCAATTAGTGTGTGCCTACTGTTTCTTGTCTTACATGAAGTTTGATTTTGTTCTTGTTTTTTACAGTATTTTGTGCAGTTGGTTCATAAGGAAAGCTTCTAGATGCAATAATGATAAAAAATAGTGGATTGATTTGATAATGACCTCAGTATCAATCCCTGTCTAGAAAACAAAACAAAACAAAACAATGTCAACAAAGCCTGTTCAACACTCATGAAATCTTGTGGCAGGAAGGAGCGTAATTTAAACAGTGAAGCTAGCAAGGAACTTTCAGCTGAAAAAATGAAATACGTATTACCTCCAAAATGGTTCAATGCATTCAAAAAACCCTAAAAAATGTTAAGGAACTGGAGTACTAACACTAATCAACAAAAGGTAGTTGTATTATCCTTTATTTTTATCAGTGCAAATATCTTTTTTGAGCAGATTAAATTGAGAGGGGGGAGAATTGTACTATATTTCCTGCTTTTGACAAGATTTTGTGTTGAGCCGAGGTCATTGATTTCCCCCTATTCAAGTCTATTTTTAGACAGAGAGAAAGTATTCTTTATATACAGTGAACAATTCAACAAGGAATATTGATTAGTATTAATACCATCTGAAGAACATGATTTTATTGCTTACTGAGAAAATAAAATTGTTTGAGGATTTGTTTCTGTCCAGGAGTCCAGCAATCTGGAAACAAGTTGACGGTGAGACAGAACAAAAAGAAAAAAGTAAAGACACCTAGGTTACAGGCATCTTAGTGAAACATCACTCCATGAAAATTAATTAAAAAAAAGACTTAATAAAGTATGTTGGGATATAATTATTGGCAGACAATGTCAGATTAATGTTCTCAGAAAGGGCATTCTATTTTTACTTTAAGAATTTACATATCAAACAAATCAAGTTTATTTATATTCATATAAAGGCAAAATATGTTCTCTGATCTTGGATGCAAAATCAGTGATGTCTATGACCTAAAAAAAGCTAAAATGTTCTTAAAAACAGAAAATTCATTCACAGTTATCACCACTTATAGGGGATACATTACATCCATCAAGTAGCCCAACATTAGTCAAAAGTTAGACATATCTGTCCTCATGACATATATGTATATATAGATATAGATATAAATATATATGTATGTGTATATGCCATTTGTTTAAGCTTTATTCTCTTGAGTCCTTAGCTTAGTCACATTCTTTAGCTGTTATCTTCAAGTCTACAGATTAGGACTTCAAGTCCATAGATTATAATAGGAAGTTTTAAGGGTGTCTGTGACATAACAAATGATCTTTTTATATATTGCAGTCATTACAGCTCATGACATTTAGCAGTAAACTTGACTGAAGTGGACATTAAATTTTTGACCATTAGTAGAGGAATCAGATTTCACTGTTGCAGTTTTCTGAAAAGTGAGATGCCTGAGGGTTTAGCTTGAATGTGTCCCTTTTTAAATCTTCAGTCACTTAAGGATTCCTGAGCGACTGATGATAGTTTCACCATCAAAAATGTCTCACCATGTTGTTCTTACTAACTCTGCAAAATGGAAAGTAAGTTAAGGAGCTCGGGGAGATTGTCTTTTGAAATATATCCAGAGTAATGTGCCAGAACCATTAGCAACACACACACACGTGTGTGTGCGCACAAAAATAGAATGTTTAAAGAAGTTAGTTAAATTTGTAGTCCTAACTCTATTATATTTTAATATATAGAATTTCAAGTATGATGCAGAGGATAACATTAGTGTTTTTGTAAAGGAAACAATTCTATTTTAAGCTAATAAGGATGTCCATAATATATAGTAGGAAATAATATGTACTCCAACTACATATCATTCACAAGATATTTTTCCTGGATGTACATACAAGAGTTTAGAGCTGATCTGTGACCTACATGCTATGAAGGATTACCGAGATTTTCAGGGTTGCTTAATAATGAAATTCCCATAGGCTTTAGTAAGAGTTATGGGACCCAGTGCTCCCTTAAAATCATTTCTTACATATATCTGCTTCAGCTACAGCAGGAATAAAACACTGCAACATTTCAGAATAAATGATTCAATACCAGTTCCATAAAACAGTTTGCAACTTGAAATGAAAGGGACTATCTTATTTGACTGAAAATACTGAGACATTTTAGCTGGGTATAATAGAGTTGCTTGGGCTAGCATTGACGAAGGACTCTCATTTTGCAGGAAGAAGTGTCACTAGATATTTGACAATCATAAATAACAACCAAGAAATCTAGTTTCATACTGCATCTGCAGATGTCTTTTACAGTAAGTGAGAAGTTAACCTTGCACAGAAGCAAGGTTAGTCTTAAAGGGAAGAGTGACGCTGTTGTCATTAACATCACCGCTCAAAGCAGCCTGGCTTACACTTCCCTTTCAGAGAATTGCAGAATACCCAAACCACTGAGGCTGGCAGACAATTCTGAACCTCATCTGGTCACTGTCCAAGCAGTATCTGGATGCCCATCTGGTCATCTGACACACTTTCCAAACAGTGTGAGCTGCAGCAGGTTGCTCAGGACCATGTTTGTTCAGGCTGTGGGTATCTCCAAGGTCAGAGGCTCCATAGCTGCTCTGTGCAACCTGTCTCAGTGCTCAGTGACCCTCACAGTGAAGAAGGGCTGTCTTCCAGTCAAGTGGGATTTGCTGTGTTTCAGCTTGTGCCTATGGCCTCATCTCCTGCCACTGGGCACCACTGACAAGAGCATGGCTCCAGCTTCTGTACTCTCCCCATCCAGGGTTTATATGCGTGGATAAAAGCTCCTGGACCTGTCTCATCTCTAGGCTAAACAGCCTCAACTCTCAGCTTTTTCTCAAATGAGAGATGGCTCCAGGCCCTTCCTCATCAATGTGGCCCTTTGCTCACAAAGTTAATTTAGAGTGCAAAAATCTTCACCATCAAGAACAGCCTGCCCAGAGAGGCTGTGGAGTCTCCTTCTCTGGAGATCTTCCAAACCCACCTGGATGCCACCCTGTGCCATGTGCTCTGAGTGTCCCTGCTGGAGCAGGGGGGTTGGACTAGATGATCTCTAGAGGTCCCTTCCAACCTTAACCATTCTGTCATTCTGTGAAGATAAAAAAAAGAAGATTTTTTTATTTAGCTGTTTATGTTATTATATATGTTATTTAGCTAACTCAAAAGGTTTTGGTGGGGAGGGGGATATATCATTCTTTTTCTTAGAGTAAACCTTCTGTGGATGCATATTAGCATTTTTTATCACTCATGATGGATGTGGTCCACAGTTCAGCAAAGGAAAGATGGTCATTATTTCAGTGGACTCTGAAAAGCACTGAGCCCTGTAGCCAGTCATTATCAGTTAGTTCTTCTCTATAAACAGTAAACGTTCTCTACCCAGAGCTATCTGTTTCCCACCTCTCTACATATGTCAGAAACTGTTCTTCAAAGATAATTTACAAATAGTAATATATTACCTTGGTAAAATAATAATCCGTAAATTACTTTATCGGGGAAACTTATTTACTGCTCACTATTTCTTAGTGCAGTAATTATTTGCTGCAGACCAAATGCTGTCTGATTATCAGTGGAATAATATATATTCGTGAGGTAAAAAGTAAAAAAGAAACTTCTGTCTGTATTTTCAAGGCTTGGCATAAAATGTTAAATTAACAGTGAGGGTGACAGAGCCCTGGAACAGGCTGCCCAGAGAGGTTGTGGAGTCTCCTTCTCTGGAGATCTTCAAAACCCGCTTGGATGCAGTCCTGTGCCACGTGCTTTAGGTGACCCTGCGTATGCAGGGGGGTTGGACTAGATGATCTCTAGAGGTCCCTTCCAACCCTAAGCATTCTATGATTCTATGATTCTATGAAATGACAATAGGTGTTACCAAGTGAGTCTTTCACCACATAGAATTTTAAGATTACTTTTCAAGTAGACAATAAAAATCATTTCAGCAAAGAGGAAAATGTGCACATGATTATATTGAGTGCTCAGGAATAGATCCCTGCTAAATATACACTTCAGTTCCTTGGACATCAGTGGCCAAATTCTGAACAGTGTAATTTGCTGGAGCTATGACAGTTTACTCCAAACGATGATCTGTCCTTTTGTGCCTTCAATTTTATGGTGCTTTATAATGGGTAAGATGCTTTAGACAAACACTGGCTTCGTCCCTACAGATGATTCAGTCTGAAAGGACAGGGAAGGGGAATACATAAATAAACCAACAGAATCAGCTGGGCTATATTGAGTTTGTTTTATTTCAGGTTTGTTTGGATTAGGGAGTTGCTGTTATTGTTTTGAACCAGTAGCAAAAAGTCTATTGACTTCAGGAGCTGAGAAGCAGGCCCCAAAGGAAAGTGCTATACAAACAAAACATATAATCCTAGCCCTTGCCATAAGCAGCTCCGCAGGCATGGACCTGTGAGGAGGACCTGGCTGGAGGAGATGCCACAGGGAGAAAAGGACAGCAGACAGCAGTCACCTTGATTCCTGCAGACTCACCCTCTGTCTACAGAGACCCCCATGATCCATCACCTTTCTGAATTCAGTGACCCTGTGAGACTGTGCTAGGCAATTTCTGTATTATTACAATCAAACTCCAAAAGTTCAGGGTTTGACATTGCCCAGCAGTGATATGCCAATACCCATCATCATCTCTGTGGACTCGCAGCTCAAAGACAGCTTTGATACCAGGTTTGTTCTGGGTCTATAACAGATTTACCTCCTTAATCTTTGGCTGCTAAAAAAGTCAGTTTTCACCACTTCAGGCTAATTGCATGACTTTTTATGTAAATTGAGGAGAAAGAAATGCTGTTCTTCACATTCTGGAAGCTCTAGCCAATCTTATACCTTTGTCAGTCAACTGTTTCTCTGAAATACTGCTCTCAAAGCTTGCATATTTCCTCAGGAGGCAATAGTGATGTGTGTTATTTTGGAGCTATTTCAAACCGTTAGACAACTGCTACTTATTTTCATTTTATACCTATCTGCTGCACTCGTCCAGGTCTCACTCGTTCCTCTGTAGGCAGTCATTTGTCACCTCTATTGCATCATTTTGAAACTGCAGATCTCTCTCCAGGCAGTACAGACTGTGTTTGGTGAAAGTAATAAAAACTCCAATCGCTTATATAAGTTTCTCTGCTGAAGGTGAACTCTTGAACCACATAGACCAAATTCTCTGAACGCCTTTGCTTTGCAGAAGTCACTGCGAGACAATTTCATTTTTCAAACCATACCTAGGCTCACTGATACTGTTGAGAATAGGAAAGAATTTGGGAAACATGTCCAGAAATTATTACCATTATTACAACACACATTTAAATACAGTAGCCAAAACACTCATTTAGTTCAATGGAACAGTATTTAACACATTCTGTGAAGCAGATTAAAATTACTTTCTTTGCTTTAAATTATTTATAGCCTATGTGGGACAAATTATGCAAATTTAGTGCTGTAAGTAAAAGAAATAGAATTATTCTAAAATGAGAAGGTACTTGATTTTATATATATTTTCTCTCTTTTTTTTTTATTTTAATCAAGGTATTCAAGACTTCAGAGAAAAATCTTGTCTTTTCTCTTTTTATTTTACTTACTTATGAATTTGTAGCCTGTCTTGTTCCCACTAAATCTAACATGCATTTCCATTAATGAAGACAGAACATTACTTGAAAAGCAGAACAGTTAGTGGAAATCTGAGAAAAACATCATTTGGAGGATGATGAGGAGAAAATTATTACTCAGTTAACTGCTTACTGCTATTTTATTTTCCTATCAGAAATGCAGATTTCAATCTTGCAGTCCATAAATACAGTACCTTACAGTACTATCTTCTTTTCAATAAGTGCTTTTTTTCTACATGTTGAGGTGCATCTTAAAGTAAGTGGAATATCCATAATCCGATGCAAGAAAAAAAGACAGAATGCGCATGCTGAATAATTCAAATTGCGTTGAAACCTCGGATATAATCCTGAATATGCAAACATTTTATTTTTATTTGTTCATACTTCAACTTCCAGTTCAACTTCCAGTTCTGTAAGGCAGCACTAAGCAGTTTGGTGTTACCCTTTTGTTTGACCTTAAATTATTTAGCAGAAAAAGAGGATATAAAGGATGGTGGACTGGAAGTCTTTGTGGGTGTTTTTTTTTTTTTTCCTAACAGTAAATATTACTTTTGTGGTATTTTCTTCAGCCATTGAACCTATTATTTAAATGAGAACTATTCAAAAGGTTAACTTGGACAAATGAGTTAAGCTGTCTATTTAAATTGCCAAAGCTCCCCTGGGCCTACTGCAAGTGTACCTCTTATTGGAACCAATGGAACTCGCTGATTTACCTCATCTGAGCCTGGCCCACTGTTTTTAATATTACAGATGGATATTTTACAGATCACTAACATATAAATCTTTATAGTGACCCTTCCCACTTCTAGTTGGAAGTAATTTGCTAAAGCTTGAAGCCTGAAACTGTGTAGCCAGGAGAAATGAAATTTTTATGTGGCACTTATGATTATGTATTTTTATATTTTTATGTTAAGTATCAGTAAGACCATCTTGTATCAGCTTCACTGCAGGTGCTCAGTTGAATAACAGATTTGCACTAAAAATATGTTTTGTTATGTTTCCAGTAATAAACAGAAATTTATCCACATAATTTCAACTAATGACAGTATTGTGTTTGTCGCCATATCATTTCATCTTTGAATTATAAATTCATGCTCTTCTGTATTCACATGTTCTGCTAATAAAAAATCCAGCACCACTTCTTGAAATATGTATAAATTGTATAGTTTCTACAACTCTCTGCTGATATCTTCAGGCAATTGTTTTGACTGTTTATTGCTTATTGCATGCTAGAAACATCAAACATGGTTGGTTGCTCTTTTTTTCTTTTTCTTTTTTTTTTTTTTTTTGGATATATACGTTGCTTTTCTATATATTAGTTTTACTTTGTACCGTTAGGACACACCAGACATAACTTATGAAGACATAGTCTATCCTCAATATGAAATACACTTATTCAAATACACAGAGCTGAACAAGCCTATTGGAAGTGAACCTTAACCAAAATGCTTCTGCCACTATATATTCTTTATAAGATGGGTTGATAAAGATCTGTTTCCTGGTACTGACCTTTAATGATTCTTTAAGGTACTGTTTCACAGCAAAAATATGTGAAACAATATCACTACAATCATATGCCTTTTCATGTGTTTGGGAATGAAGCTAATGAATGAACAGTGTGTTCTCATGCTCTAAACAAATAGACGTGTGTACTGCAGCTTCATTCAAAGTAGATCCAACTACTTTGAAAGTACATTTAAGAGGTTTTATCAGCAGGCTGCTGTAGAAAAGATAGGCCTTTCTTTTGAGAAGTATCTTCTCTTCCAGATCTAACCTTACTTCAGAGAGAAAGTGACTGTAGCAGATTGGCCATGAGCTACATTCAGTGCTGTTTTTCAAAAGCACGATGATGTAAATTAATTTGTGTGTCTCAAACATATACAACAATTTTCATCTTCCAAAGATAAAACGGTATCTGAATGAAAAAAAAAAAAAAAAAACAAAAACATAACCTTCAGGACCTACTTAGCTTTTGCAGTAAAATCTATGAAGGTAATCACTGGAGAGGAGAACGATGCAGGATGTTTCTTATTCATTAAAAAGACCTCAGTTGACCAGGTGGTGTTTGAGATTTCCAGTTGGCTTCAGACCCTGGGCAGCAAGAGGAAGGTGGAGGTGATAGGGGTTGGAGATTCCCGTCTGCAGAGAACTGAGGTACCTCTCTGTTGAACAGACATGTTACCAGTGGTTATTTGCTGATTGCCAGACTCGCAAACCTGGAGTGTTGCAACAAGACTACCAAGCCTTGTTTGATTTTCAGATCCCTGGTTGTGCGTACATGTGGGCACCAGTGGTACTCTTAAGGGAGACTTGAGTTAAACGAGTAACCATGAAACTCTGGATGTAACAGTGACCTCCAGACGTGAGATATGGAAGCCACCAGTACACCAGTGGGACTGCAGGTAGTGCTTGTCTTCATTCTACAAAGAAAGGAAATACTTGGGTGGGAGCAGGCTCATCCTGTGAGCAACTGGCTAAAAGGCTGATGCAGCAGGCAGCACTCTGACTTTATGTCATGAAACCCTCTTTAGGAAAGAAGGCTGTTGTCAAGAGGAGGTTTCTCTTCCATAAAGTGGAGTAAGTACATCTGTTTTTATAAACAGGCTTCTCAACTTGGTGAGGAGGCCTCTAAACTAGGTACTAGAGGACAGCTGAAAGCTGCTTACAATTAACTGAAGAAGTAGAGGTCGAAGTTAGGAACTGCATAGGGAACAATTGTGAGAGCAAAACAATTCCTGGAAAATAAAAATAAAAATGAAACATACATACATAGGATGAAAGATGGCTTACCTCACGTACCTGGATAAAAATGGATGCAGCCCAGGACACAAGCAAGAGGAGCTGAAGTTTGGCATATGGTCACAGAGCTGTATCACTGAAACATCTGAAATGTGATGGGACAGCTCTCTCGTGACTAGAGTTCTCTGATCATAGAATCATAGAATCATTATGATTGGAAAAGACCTTCAAGATCATTGAGTCCAACCATAAACCTTTCACCCCATCCCTGTTAAACAATGTCCCCAAGTGCCTCATCTACACATTTCTTGAACACTGGCATGGACGGTGACTCCACCACTTCTCTAGGCAGCCTGTTCCAGTGCTTCGCCATCCTTTCCATGTAGAAATTCTTCCAACCTGAACCTTCCCTCGCTCCACTTGAGGCCATTTCCTCTTGTTTTATAGGTTATTCTGGAAGAGACATCAATCCCCGCCTCACTACAACTTTCCTTTAGGTAGTTGTAGAGAGCAATAAGGTCTCCCTTGAGTTTCCTCTTCTCCAGACTAAATAACCCCAGCTCCCTCAGCTGCTCCTCATAAGGTCTGTGCTCCAGCCCCTTCACTAGCTTCATTGCCCTTCTTTGTACATTCTCCAGCACCTCCACGTCCTTCTTGTAGTGAGGGCCCCAGAGCTGAACACAGTGTTCGAGATGTGGCCTCACCAGCATCAAGCGGAACGATCACTTCCCTAGTCCTACTGGCTACACAGTCCCTGATAGAACCCGGAGGCTGTTGACCTTCCTGGCCACCTGGGCACACTGCTGGCACATGTTCAGCCAGCTATTGACCAGCGTCCCCACATCCTTTTCTGCTGTGCATGCTCTCCAGCTTCTCTACCCCAAGCCAATAGTACTACATGGGGTTGTTAGGATCAAAGTACAGGACTCAGCACTTGGCCTTGCTGAACCTCATACAGTTGGTCTCAGCCCATCGAACCAGCCTGTCCAGATTCCTCTGTAGAGTCTGCCTACCCTCGAGCAGATCACCTCTTCCTCCCATCTTGGTGCCATCTGCAAATCTCTGGAGGATGCACTCAGTCCCTTCATCCAGATCATTGATAATGGATGTGTGCATACAAACTGTTTACAAAATACAGGGAAGGAAAAATGAAAGACGAGGAGGTGCCCCTATATGTTAAGGAAGAGCTCAAATGTATGCTCATTCAAAGGGATGAATGATTGGCAATACAGGACTTCTGAGTCAGGATCAGGGTACATCTACCCACTCAGGATGAGGAAGTCTGTCCCATCAGAGGAATTTTCTGTTTCACGAACCCTAGAAGTCTGTCTGGTTGGCAAAAAAGATAGGCCTATCAAGAGAGCAGCATTGCCAAACAGGAAATTCATAGTTCTCTGATGCCAAAGAGTATATGCAGGAGGTTGAATCAGGGCAAATAACAAAGGAGAAATATAGAAATACACAGAAATGCAGCATTGTCTAGTGTGATGCACTGCTAGAGGGGTGTGTGGGATTCCTTCAGATTTGGGGTTATTTACACCAAGCTTAAGAGATTCTCATTTGTCAAGTAAAGGAATTAATTAGAGCTAAGCAGATGTACACACATGGCAGACATTGTATGACACCAAGCAATTAACACTAGACAATCTACAACCATAACAAAGCTAAATAGTATAGTAAAAAAACTAGAAGCATAACAGAGCTAAAAATAGAATACACACATCAGAACTCAATAGCCATGGGTACATGGTACGATAACAGTTCTTGACAATGACATGCACTGTTCTTGCCTTCCCTTTCTTTAAGGGTCACCCCTCCTGTATAGTTTTCCCTGGATTATTCTCACCATGCTCATGCCGCACCAAGGTGATTTGGGTTCTCCTTGGCAGTTGGCATCTGGTGCATCCTCACTGATGGGTGAGTTATAAGGTTCATAGGCCAACTGAAAGTGAGTCCTAGTTCACACCAGAGATATATGATTTATTTGCTTTTGTCCATCACAGACCAAATTAATTATCCAGTCAATCAATGCCAGATCACAGCAGAATAGGTGGTCTCAGTTTATAAGAGTACAGATGTTATGTGGAGAACATATGTTATGTGGAAGATGGTCAACAGCTTGGTCAGCTGACAACACAATACATTCATAGTCATGTATATATCAATAGGTAGCAGATGATCACCAGCTATCTGCTGTAGCACCTGCAACAGGTAGCAGATGGATGGACAACAAATAAGCCAGTGCAAAATTCCACAGTGTGCACTTACAGTGCAGGTCTGTGCTGTCACTTTTCTTTTGCTGACTAGGTTTGCTCAACATTTATGGGGTTATTGGAGGGCTACAGCAATCCCACAATGTGGTGACTCTGGCTGTGGTGCTCCAGAGTTCCTTAACCTTTGCTCCATGGGAGCACCATGGAGCAAACCCCTCTTCTACGGGCTGCACCATCCCAAGTTCTATACTTGCCTGTGTAGCACCTGTCATCTGGGCATGCAGCGAGATTGTTAAGAACTCCAAGGTCAACAAAGTTTGAAAATGTCAAGGGACACCAAAGGCAGCAAGAAGAGTTTCTGTACACACACAGCATTGAAAGGTTGAGGTGACACAGTAATGACAGTGAATACCAAGACAGAGGTGCTCAACATCTTCTTTACCTTTATCTTCCCTGACAAGGTATCTCAGACATCTTTTTATAGAGACCGTTCAGGTGAGAGGAACTCTAGCAATCAAGAAGATTGAATCTCTCATCGTTTGAGAAATCTTCCAACTAAACAGGCTCCATCCAGGCATTCTGAAAGAGTGGGTTGACATCACTGCAGGACTGCAGTCTTTCTACAGTATTGGAAATGTTGCAGAGATCAGGGGAGATCTCCAGCCACAGAAGAAAAGATGATCTATATTCAAGAAGGATTACTCAAGGAAAAAAAATTCCTTCTCTGATCAACAAGAGGATTATAGAGCAAGTCCTCCCAACTGGGAGCCATTTGTCAGCACATGGAGAGGACTGGGAACAGTTAAGATGGGTTAGTCAAGGATAAAGCATAGCTGTCATCAAAGCGTCATAAGCATGCTCTGAATGAGAGGTGGCAACTGAGCATGATAAGCCAAAGCTGACAAGTGCAAACAAGAACAGAGTTTGATAAGCCTTGGTACTGGCCATGGATCAACAAGGAACAGAAGGACATCTGAAACTGATGGAAAGACACAGCACGGTATCATTTTTGTCTGGTTTCACTGGCAAGCTATACTGACATCTGGCCATAAAACCTCCCAGTAAGAGAGACTAGGGAGGGGAGAGGTCACATCCACAGATGTGGACATCTGATGCTACCTAAAAGCAAAGGACCTGAGGAGCAGCCTGTAATATATTGGTTCCAAGCCCTTGATCAGTGTCCAATATGGAGAGGAGCTGGAGAGAATGCCTTTTCTTTTGGGCTCAACTCTGCCAGCTGGTACTTGGGGCAGATCCCAGTTAGATGGCTTCGTGTGTGTTTGTGTGTGTCTGCGCATGTATGTGTATTTGTGTTTTAAGCTTTTCCTGGGACAATCCATCTCTCACTTGGTCCACTTAATAGACTGAGCTTAGCAGTGTCACGTTGTCTGATGGTCCTTTTCTCCTCACATGACAGCAGCTGACCCATCAGATTTTTTTCTATAATAAAATGATTAGATCTGTGGATAAGAAAAGAGCAGTGAATGTTTTCTGCTTAAACATAAGCAATACTTTTGATGCAGCTTCCACAGCATTTGTTTATCAGGGTTCAGATATTAGTGTCTGGATGGATGAACAATTAGATGGATGAAAGAACAGCTGACAGCTTGGCTCAGAGAGTCGTGTTTATCACATCATACTCTGCCTACAGACTGGTAGTAAGTGGGGTACCATCAGTTTTCAGATTACATAGAATGTGGGACTTCTCAAGGTGCCAGAGGGCAGAGCTGCCATCCAGGGGGCCAGTCAGGAGGAGAAAGGAGCCTGAAGAACCCCGGTGAATCCGGCCCAGCCAGCACAGCCCTGCAGAGCCCAGCAGCACTGAGGGACAAAGCCAGGGCTCTGGGTAGCTCTACAGAGTGGGCCTAGGGGTTGATCATGCAAGGGACAGTGATTATAAACTGAAAGACACTGATTTAGAATAAGATTAATAATAGTAAAATTAAAAAACAATTAAAAAAAAAAACACACTATGCGGGCAGCCCAGCAGTTGAGTGAGACTCAGAGAGGTTGTGCCATCTCTGTCCTTGGAGGCTTTCAAGACACCACTGGATCAAGGCCTGAGCAACCTGGTCTGAACTCCATGTCAATGTCAACCCAGGTCTGAGCTGAAGGGCTTGACTCAGGAGTTTAGGCACTTTCTGACCAGAATAACTATCTCACTCTATGATTCTGCTCACTTTGACTTGGGCACCTGGTCTAGACAGCTGATTGTGTCTCTCATAATTCCCTTTAAAAACGTTCCAGCTAAAAGTTCTGGAACTATACATTCCAAGCAGTTGAATAAAGTCAACATGCGATTAAATTTTATGTACTGAACACATCGTTACTGTGTCCTTAATATGTCCCATGTGTGTCATTAGTTCAATAGCCATAAGAACAAAAATATTACAAGAAAACAAAGATGAAACAGGTGTTTGAAAGAAAAGCAAATGAATTCAAGACCTGAGGAAGAGACACGATTTATTCAGGTAAGGACAAGAAGGGAAATAAAATCAAAGACTGATTTTCATCATGCTTGGCACTGTGATTTTTAAACAATTGATAAAATTGGGTGAGGATTTAGATGATGCAAAACCCCTGCATTCAGTACAGGCGGCTTACTGAACACTACAGTCACACATGATTTTACTCTGATATTAATGCATGGTGAATCATACCCTGCTTAGATCTGGAACTAGCTCCAGAGATTTCAGTTAGGACCAAAAAAGAGTGGCCACATAGACTTGAAATATGAAATTATTTGGCAGAAAAGATATATTATTCAGGACTATTGGAAAGACAGGCAGCCCCCAAAGTTCCAGGCCAGGTGTTTGCACACAACTCTAGAATGTACAAGTGGAGCTATGGAAATTGAAAAAGAAGGGTACACTGAAAAGGATAAAGCAGAAAGAGCAGATCTAGAAGCCTGAGAAACAGTAGCTGACATTAAGGGAGAAAAAAAAAATGACTACCATCTAGAAAAATCCAGCTCATAGGCTGGTAGTGCTGTTACGCTCCTGTATATGCCATTGATTTCTGTGCAGATATCAGAATGTCCTACTCCTTCAGAAACTTGAAAGATTGTTTGTAAAAAAGTTGTTTCACTTTTTCTCTGCATCACTTTTTAGACATGAAACATGGTCAAGTGGCTCCGAAACTTCTTAGTTCATTTCACATAAGTTTAGATTTATTTATCTTTCTTTATCTTTTATGCATCAAAAAAAAACAGCTGTCCTGTGGCATGCTCTTTCCGATGACACTCTCCTCCTCGTAGTCCCACTCCTGTCAAGCAAAGCCAAGATCTAGCAAATCTGTCAGGACCAGCTGGGGCCCAGCCAGGCTGGAAAGGGCCACCCGAGGACTGTACTCAGGGCAGAGCTGTGAGGTGAAAAACAGCATGATCCAGTGGCAAAATCAAGTGCACTTGCCAAATCTAGAATACGATCTTCATCAAAAATTCTAGTATAGTTTAAAAGACAGTCTGCTTAATTATCCTTTTCTCCAGTATTCTTTTTCTGAAAATTTGACTGTAGTTTCTACAAGCCTTTTTTTAAATTGACTTTTAAGGAAATTATAGCTCAAATGTAGTAGCTAGTAAAGCAAAGCAGTGGTGAATTTTTGTAAAAATAAGGCCAATCTCTTTATTAAGCACCAAAACTATACATCATCTTCAGAGAAAAAAAAAATATCAATTTTAAATCCAGCTATCTGTCATGGTAATTTTTTTCAAACTAATTAATTAAATAATAAAATAATAGCTTTTCGGACTTTTTTTTTTTTAGTATTTTTAGAATCTTATAAACTAAAATTGACAATATTTTTGTTTGATTATATAATGTGCATTTTTTTTTCAGGAAAAAGATGTTTTCATTTTTCATTTTTTCACAGATTCTGACCTGGCTAAGATGGAATGCATTCCGATAAACTGTTTTTTTACAAAGAAAAATCACATGCAACTACTGAATTTGTACACAGGCCCAGTTTTCCTAAACATTTTTGTTCTGAGTGAAGTCCTTAGAGGAAGCTGAAGGTTGGTCCTAACTCAGTTCCAGTACCCTCTCTTTTCACATAAGTAAGTTACACTTAGTTCATTTTTAAGAACAACGGCATGATTTGCCGTTGTCCTACTAGGAGATAGAAACTAAATGAAATACAAAATAATTCAAATCTCTTTGTGTAAACTAGCTTATTTTGTGAAAATATTGGCAAATGAGAATATTTATAAGGAAAAACAGAACCAAACACAGCAAAAGCCAACATAATAATAATAAAAAAGAAGCTGAGTTATCTTAGGTCCACAGGTGATATAAATCTCTAAAGCAAATCTGAAGGTGTGGCCATTGATATCCAAACACTCATAATTTCAAGACAAGCATAGTTGTACTTGCATTTCACAAAACCAATTGCTTAATTCATACACTTGACCTCTCTAGTATTCAATTTTTATTAGCTTTTACACCAGGGGTGTCCTTAAAATCATTATCATAGCACAGGTGATACAAAAATAACAGCTATAACACTAAAAAATAACCTTCATGTGTAACTTAGAGTTATAAAATTTAATTTTGCTAGGACTCCATGTGTCTTAAAATTGGGGAATAGGGTTGCTATCAGGCAGTACCCTAGTTAAAAAGGTTGTAAAACTTTGGCACTTACTAAGTGGAATAACATACCTCCTTGGGAATGAAAGTAAACTGCATAATTAATAGAATGAGATAGGAGATAATTGACTCATCAGCTTTGATAGACATTCAGACACAAACAGGTCTACCTACATTTTCATGACTTTGTCCAGTAGATTGGATAATAGACGGTTGCTGTAACCTGTGTGACTGTAGAGAGGTCTGCTTATTATTAGCACCATCAATAAGAAATCTCTGTGTAAGGAGAATCAAGCAGACTGATTGCAGATGGCTAGCATGTTAACAAACTCTCTTTGCAGTGCCTTTGGTCTGCATGGGAAATTAATGAGCTAGAGATTTCACATGCTGACTTTTTCCTTACAACCTTGCTTATGCAGACAAGCCTTTACTAACACAGTCAGTGAAACACAGACGCATCATGGTGAGATAATCTACAAAGTCAAATCCCTTCCTGCACTGTACGGTAGCAGGAGTCTCTAAGGGTACAAATATCAGAAGAAAGACTATAAAAGGGATTCCATACCATCAAATTGTGCAACAAGATTTCCAGCAGGATCCCCAAGGGATCAGGTAGGGCCACAGAATGGAAATAGCATCCAGCTACAAGGCTCTAAGAAAAGCATTCTCTGGTGGTAGTAATGGACAAAACTTTACAGCAGGCTGGTACTATGTCTGCCATTACAAGGAAAAGCTTTCTGGTGCCAGGCAATCCCACATAATATTTCTGCTTTTTTTTTAAAAAAAAAAAAAAAAGTTGCTTTGTCTAAGGAGCAGGATTTATCCCTCCTAAGCTTATTATGGTTTTGCTGTGCTGTGCTGAATATTCATAGTTCAAATCAGTACCATTCTTTGAAGTGGGAGTTGGTTTCAGACTCTTTTAACAGGCTGGTTTATCTTCTGATGTGATAACAGCAAATTTATGTTACATGTGTCCCAACTGATGTGTGCATAATTTTCCAGAAATTGTGTTAATGTATTATCTTAATTGCCAGTTAAGTTTTAGACTTTTTTGGTGAAACATGCTTTTCCTACTGACACCATGCTTAGGGACAACATGGGGATCTGAAGGAGAACAAGTGCTTGAGTAAAACATTTTTACTCAGTGGCATTGGCTCCTGGAAAGAATAGAGAAACATTTAGTTCACCCAGAGATTTTTTTTTCAATCTTTTTTTTGTTCATTTCAGTACCCTTCACAGCACTGATTCAGAATTTAGCATTTTAGCACAATTCAATATCAGAGTGGCCTTTCGTTCATTTATCAAAACAAATAGTTAAGCAGAATCTTTAAGATTGGAGCATTTCCTTTTTGTGAATAACATACCTTTTTTTTTAATTATTTGGCCTGCTCTTGGAAATATCATTTGAAGTACTAAAAATGTATGTTAAATGTGAACTTCCCCTAAGTTCTTTATCTGTTTTCAAATGAACCTTTCTTTGCAAGTAATAAAAAAAAAAACACCATCACTGTTGTTCTGTTTTGAATTGAAGTACTTGTCTCTGACCTTTGCTAAAACTTGTAAAATCACAAGGAGATAAGCATGAAAGAAATCATGTGCTGCTGGAGTACTTAAAGTCCAGGGAAATGCACTGAAGTAGAAAGGGGATTAGTAGGAGACGGAGGGTGAGGCCAAGCCGTACTGTGTTGGTAGAACGAGGATTAGTAAGCAGACTGAAACAGGAAAGAAATTAGCACCACTTATCTGGGGGTAGGCAGAGCTGTGGAAGATGCAAAGATAGAACAGGACCTGAGCAGAGCAGAGGTACCAGAAGTAGCGAAGAGGGTCAGTGCAGGGGGATTTGCAGTTTTGCTCCTTAGGGGAGCTGGCACTAAGAGCGTTGTGGGTACATGAAGGGGGAAATGCTAAGTACATGGTTGATAAAAGCAGAAGAGAAAGGCATGAGCTGAAGAAAAACCTAGGCTGAAGTACTTAGATGGGTGCCTTAGTTTTAGTGTTTTTGATGGTGAAGTAAATCAGGCTGGCAGTGGTATGATGGCAAAGACACTGGGAAGTAGAGGTCAAAGCACAGGTAGAGCTGCAGGTGGATATGACCATGAAGAAAGAAAAGACCAGGGACATCTGTCGCCAGAGTGGCAGGTCCCCTGGCTGGACCATGAAGATGAGGAGGGGGACACGATGATGGCGTGCCAGTGCAGTCTCTCGCTGCGACCCCTTTCCCTCTTTCTCTTTCCCACAGGCTAGCCGGAGGTGCGGCCTGTGCCGAGGCGGGAGACGCGGCGCGCCGACCCTGGCTCCGGGCAGCAGTGACCATGCCGTCGCCCATGCTGCTGCTCCTCTTCCTGCCGCCGCTGCTGGGACCCGCGGGAGCCCAGTTCCCCCGGCAGTGCGCCACGGCCGAGGCCCTGCGGAGCGGCGCGTGCTGCCCGGACTATTTCCCGGTGTTCGGGCCGGGCTCGGACCGGTGTGGCGTGGCCACGGGGAGAGGGCGGTGCGTGCCAGTGACGGCCGACTCGCGTCCCCACGGCCCGCAGTACATCCACGACGGGCGGGATGATCGCGAGCGGTGGCCCCTGCGCTTCTTCAACCAGACGTGCCGATGCAGCGGCAACTTCTCCGGCTACAACTGCGGTTCGTGCCGTCCCGGCTGGAGCGGACCTACCTGCAGCCAGCCCACTAACATAGGTAAGGGCATCAGAAAGTGACCCTGGGCACTGCTGGGTCACAACTATGCTATCCAGAATACCACTATTCCGGTATACCAGAATATATATATACCAGTATATACAAATATCTAGAAATTACTTGAAATGGTCATGAAGTATCTGCAAGACCAGGAAAAATGCTGAGTATTGACAGTAAATTGAAAAAGACAAACAGGTTTGAGAATATATCCTTTTTCTTGAGCCAAAGTCATTTGAATGAAAAAAAATTCAGTGTTTATTAGGGAAAGTTTAAATGTGTTATTGAAAGCCTACAAAATCCATAATCTACTAAGTGAATGATGGATTATTTTGGCATGAGAAGCAACAGGTATCTAGTATGAACACAGTGCCTCTTGCAAAAAAAAAAAAAATCAGCATTGTTGTTATTTTCACCAGATAAGTAACAGTATGTACATGTTCCAGCAAGGGTTAGCAAAGTAACCATTAACAATTCAACATCTTTACATTGAATTCCTAAAAACTCCCTTTTCTGGGATGTGGTGCTGGGATGTGGTGAAAGGCCTTGGCACTTTATTCATCCCTTTAACTCTCAGAAGCAGACTAAAAAGCAGAAAATGCTGCTCATGAATTGGATCAGATATGTCAGGTTTCACCCGCTGCTGACCCAGACTGTGCTTGTTGACAACGGTGAGAATTCTGAAAAATAACTAAGAAAGAAACCTGAACACGCACAGGGTTAGTGAAGTAAATTTCAGGATAGGCAAAAAGCAGTTTTAGCCAATTTCTGGGGCACACAAGATCGTTTTTTACGGTTCTCACTTACTAAATTCTTAACTCCTCACCAAAATGCTAAGGAAATTATGAAAAATTAAAAGTTTAAGGTGCCTACACAAAATAAAATCAGGAGGCTATTTTCAGGACATAACTTAGTAACAAACCCACAGTGACCGTAGCTGGCATATCAGTTAAGTCCTGCAACAAGAGAAAGTCACACGAATCAAGACACAGAATTCCTAGGTGAAGTTCAGGCTTTCAGTAAGTATTTCCATAAACTACAGTGAATCCAAAATATCAACTTTGTTTTATATAGTGAAATATAATTTGCTTTGACTTTTCATACTAATTCATGCTAGAGACCTGTTGTTTCTCATAACAATAGAATGCATCACTTACCAGGGGAAGTAAAGGGTTTGGCAGTATTTTTGGTAATGAAAATGAGCGCATGTTGAAGAATAGCTGTGAGAGTTTTCATCTATGGCTTAGCCTAATTTGGCTTGAAATCTTCCCATTTCAAGTGACAGAGTACTGGACTGGGACTGAGGCGCCATGGACTCTTCTGCTCTTCTGGGTTTTATTGCTTAAAATGAATAAGACAGGGCTACTGTTAATAACAGCAAGCAATGACTTTCAGGAGAGATGCTGTTCAGCGTGAAATTCACAATTCACTGGTGAATTTGCCATTTCTGTACAAAGATTCAAGCACCACCAGTGTATTTTAGGAATGCCTTCACTAAACTATCTGTCTAGGATAGAATTTGTTTTTTAAATATAGATTGATATATGATATTCTTTTCTTCTTAAAGTATTACCCCAAGAAACGTTAAGTATCTTGAACAAACTTCTACAAGATTTCTGTGACCAAAAGCTGTTCTTTTTGATTACTTCTCCGATAGGAAGAAAGGATAACCTGTAAAAATACTGAGCATTAAAATCACTCAGGATGTTTAGTTTTACTTTTATCCTGCTCAGACTTTCTGACAATAAATGACATTTTCTATTCATACTCAGTTCTCTATGAATTGCCCCCAATGAAACCCAGAGACATGCCTGAAGAAAAAGAGTCTCATTCAGAATTAATAGCAATAGAAAAATCAAAGATCAGACTGGAGCAGCTATTGCTTTTTTAACTTCTTCTGTATCCTCACAGTCAGGAGGAATCTTTTGGACCTCAGCACAGAGGAAAGGAGGCGCTTTGTGAATGCCTTGCACCAAGCCAAGGTGACAGTCCACCCTGACATTGTTATAGCCACGAGGAGACGTGAGGAAATACTCGGACCAGATGGCAACACACCACAGTTTGAGAATATCACCATATATAACTATTTTGTGTGGTCCCATTATTATTCCGTGAGGAAGACTTTCCTCGGTACAGGGCAGCAGAGTTTTGGAGGAGTTGATTTCTCTCATGAGGGACCAGCTTTTGTCACCTGGCATAGGTACCATCTGTTGCAGCTGGAGAGAGACATGCAGGTAATGTTTGCATTAACATTGAGCCATGTGTTTGTGTTGTGCTTTGTACTGTTCAAAAACTTTTCATCCTCATATTCAAACAGAGAAAAAAATATTTCAAGTCTTTCCACATGTTAAAATAATTCTTATTTAATTTCAGTGTCTCATTAACTATAATAAAATGAATAGGGTTGGTTTAAGTCTTAGATGGTCGTTAATATAGATGTGATAATAATTATTTTATTATTTTATATTTTATATTTATATTTTAAGTGAAGTAATTGAAAGCATAAACCTTATCTAAGTCTTCTTTAAAGCTTGGAACATATTCTAAACATTTTTACAGAAAACAGTTAATTGGACCAATACAAATTATTTCTAGTGTTATTTTTAACACTGAGGCTCTGACTCTTGTCTAAGTTAGACAAGTCAAAGCAACACAGGTTTTAAAGAAAAGTAATGCAGGTGTGGTTTGTGGATTCAGAATCCCATTTTGTTTGCATAATTCGTGTAACTGGTCCAAGAAAAGAAAAAAAAAAAGTGATTTGTGAAATTTTATTCTATAAACCAGCAGTTCCCCTTACCATGTGTGAATCTATTCATGAAATAAATGGATTACTTATTGACTGTCATTCTTAAAGCAGAGAGAGTAAGTTTGGAAGATTGCAATTAAATATTCCTTGAAATCACTGAAGTATTTCCATTGCTTTTAACGCATTACCTCAGGCTCAGACAAGGCAAATTCCCTTCAAAACCAAAATTTCCACAAACATTTGTAACATTTCTTTAAATGGAAGCCCTGGGGACCTCTAGCACTTTGTAGTTTCATAAATATTCCTGCTGATGTTGTAAACTGGATCATTAGTTAAGCTAATTTGTTTGGCCAGAAAATCCTGGTTTATAAGCACTGGAAATCAGAGGATACTCCAGAACTGTTTACTTACAACAATAATGACAATTTGAAGGGCCAATTTTCTTTTTCTTTATCATCCCATCTTTTCAGTCATTGAACAACTGGCTTACTTAATTATCCTGTGCGATACAAATGCTGCCGATGTTGACTGGTGATAGGAAAAAAAAAAGGAAAAATTGAATATCAATATTAAGTGATATGATTCAATTAATGAGGGGAGTCCATCACTTCGTTTAACAGTTTGATTCTCACTTCTGCTGAATGGTCAAAATGAAAAACTATAGAGAACTTTTTCATGGATTCCATATTTATTTTCCATAGATTTGCTTCCCTCTGTGAGGAAACACTCCATCCGACTCTTATTAAGATGTATTTAACTGCTTTTGAAAATGATTTCAGCAGCAAACTGAAATGAGGGAGGACCTATAACACTATGCTTATATGCTTTAGAATATGCTGCAGGACCCCACTTTTGGATTGCCCTACTGGAACTTTGCAACTGGGCAAAGCACCTGTGATATCTGCTCTGATGACCTGATGGGAGCCAGAAGCAATTTTGATGTCTCTCTTATCAGTCAGAACTCCATCTTCTCTCAGTGGCGAGTGTTGTGTGAAAACATAGAAGACTATGACACACTGGGAACCATCTGTAACAGTAAGTATTACTGCTTCCAGGTATTTAGGGATAATTTTTTTTCTAATAATATCTAAGTATGGTACATTAGAACACAGTAGTTCAAGCCAAAATCTTTTAATTTTTCCTGACTCTATTTCATATACCAGTGTTCCGAGACAGCGCAAATTTTGATCCATATTGTACTGAGGCACCATACAGTCTGATCTGAAGCTTGCAGCAGAGGAAGAGTTAAACACTTTGACTTTCCTTCTTTTGCAATATCTATACATCTGTTGTGCCATAAATATTTAAATCTGGTGATGTCAGTTCTTAACTGAAACTTAAGTTTTCTTCCAGCTACTCCATTTATCACCTTCATGATATCTGCTCCAAAAGGGAGAAGATATAAAACCAGCTGTGTTAACTACGAGGAGCAGGTTTTGAATATGAAGAGAACTGAATGCAAAGAGCTATAAGAACTAAAATTCCCAAGATACTCTCATATATTCATCACTGTCAAGCTTTAATTTAGTATCTCCATGGAGATGGGGGAAAAAGCATGGTATTGAGTTAGTGGCCTACATAATCAACTATATTCCTATATTACTTCCCTGAGCTGCACCAAAACTTTTGTCCTAGGTTTCATCAAACAATCACACTGAAAAACTACAGCAAAATTTCCCAGAGAACTTATATAAGACAGAATCTTAAGGCTTTGTGAGAAGCACTAGATGTTTTTTAAATTATTGCTTCAGTGGATCCAGCACACAAGATACTACCAAGATTCAGATTCTTTCACCAACACAAGGATTTGACCCGTTCTTTCAGTTTAAATGTCATCTCTCAGGCAGTTTTCTTCCTCACTGTATCATTTAAAGGATTCTTTCTGTGGCCTATTATATTGCATCGCTATTGTCTTCTCCCTTCTCTCTACTCCCAGGCACTGAGGGTGGTCCCATCCGAAGAAATCCCGCGGGGAATGTTGCCAGGCCTATGGTACAGCGTCTCCCAGACCCTGAAGATGTTGCTCTATGTTTAGAAGTTGGTGTTTTTGACACTCCGCCTTTCTATTCCAATTCAACAGACAGTTTCCGTAACACAGTGGAAGGTAGGCATGGCAAACAAAAATACCCATATACAGCCAGGGGAGTAGGAGGAATCTGGACCAACCTTTAAGTATATATGAAAATGTTGGATGCTTAGCACATTTGAGATGGGTTTAATCACCTTATTGTACAGACCCCTTTCTGAAAACTCTGGCCAGAGCTTCAAAACAGGAGAACCCTTTTGTGATGCTTCAGATCATGACCTCCTAGCATCAGGATTTACGGATGGTGGATGCTAGCAGAGTTATGGAGGTAACATGCAGTAAGAAAGCAGGGCACATGAAGCTTTCTGAAGTATGTTGGCAGTAAAAATGGAGATGTGGCGATGATGTGTGTGGAAACATAACAGCTGGCCCGTCAGGATAGACGGCAACATCTTCACATTTATGCCAGCAGTTAAAAAATTCACGCAGCTATCTCACTTATACTCAGAAAAACATATATTCTAAATACATACCTTCACTCTCATGTTATAAGATGGCATATTTTGGCCAGCATTATGTTAGATCCCTGCAGCCTTGCACTTAGCATTCTTACCATTGTTCTGTAAAAGCTTTTTTTAATCTGAAAATTATGTGTGCTGGGGAAATAGCAGCCACATCTCTCAAATGCAGAGAATTAGCTGCGCTGTTGTGTTAAGCAAAGCAATAGAACATGACAGAACTGTGATTTTCCGTGTTCCTCTTTGTTTGCACACACAGGGTACAGTGACCCTTCGGGGAAATATGACCCAGCAGTTCGCAGTCTTCACAACTTGGCTCATCTATTTCTGAATGGGACAGGAGGGCAAACTCACTTATCACCAAACGATCCCATCTTTGTCCTCCTGCACACATTTACAGATGCTGTTTTTGATGAGTGGCTGAGAAGACACTCTGCCGGTAAGATGCTTATGGACAGAGAAGGGATGGGCAGCGCTTGGTGTCTGCAGCCACAAGAACTCAGCTACTTCTTCTGGGACAGCAAATTGCCCCTAAGTTTAGCAGAGAAGGCTGGAATTTTAGAAGTCAGTAGAGTTACTAAAGACTGAGTAGTAGCAAGCAGCCTCCCTTCCTCAACCCACATAAACCGGCAGCCATTTCCAAGTAGCTATTCATGCAGGCACTCAGCTAGAGAGGGAAATATAATGAAAACAAGATCTTCAAAATCACTGTGTCTTGTAGAGCACACAGAGTAACCACAGGAGCTTCAGACACTTCATGGTCATTCAGTCACTGCACGGACTAAATAGTTACATTTCTTCTTGTCTGATGAGATTAAACACACATCCTCACAACTCATTCTGACCACTGTTGTGCCATTCGCCATTTCCACACCCATTCAGAAGGCCGTCTCTGTTTCTGCCCTCCTCTTTTTGACATGGAAAGGAAGAGAGGAGGGAAAGAAGGAAAGAAAGGGCAGGAGGGAGGGAGAATGTCATGGGTTCCTGCACCAATCTTCACAAAGCGGGGATTGTGTTCCTCTTAGGACAGTCCAGCCCACACCCTTCTCCTACTGATAGCAGTTGTTGCTGTTGTGGCGCAACAACTTCTTTGCATAGTTTCCATAAACTGCAGTGTGGACTTTCCCACACAAACCATCAGAGAAGCAATTGTATCCCCCTGCAGTACTTACGTGATCTGTCACAAGCCTTTGCGTCATCTTCTGAAAATGGACTTTTTTTTTATGACTTCAACTGACTTTCTTCTGATTCACCGTAAAATTACAAAAAGCTTCCACTGGAGTTCTTATCAGCTGCCCTCCTGAACAGCACGAGAGAAGTCTTCAACACTGCTGTAAATAAATAAAGCTAGATGATTGTAAAAGTACAGAGTTCTCCATATATGCCTTTTTCCTTTTCTACACAAAAATGAAGTGTAATGTGGACCAATTTTTAAAAAAATTTACTTTATTCTTTTGTTGTTAGTAGTTGTTTTGTTGTTAGAGTAGGTTAGAAACATTAAAATGAAGTTACTCAAAATTACGACTTATTGTTGGAAAAGAAACCTGAAAAAAGTACAAATGATTTTGATTATGTTTATTTACAGAAGTGTGATTTGATTTTCCAATTTAGATATCTCAACGTATCCATTGGAGAATGCCCCTATTGGACATAACCGGCAGTATAATATGGTACCTTTTTGGCCTCCAGTTACCAATGACGAAATGTTTGTTACTGCACCAGAAAACCTGGGCTACAGCTATGAAGTTGAGTGGCCAGGTAAAATGCCAGACTTAATTATCTCGTTTTCTCCTCAGACTTTTCACCCTTTACGCATCTATTTCATCTAGCCAAAATAATTCCAATTACTCTAACAAAATCTGATGACTTTTTATGATGTCTTTTTCTCTTTTCCCGGTTCACTTTCCAAATCACTTGTATTTGGGATTCAGTACAGATTTGTCCCGTTCCTCCACAAAACTCCCAAAATCCACTTCAAATTTTGAAGTTCTCATCTGGATCTAAATTTTGCACCAGATTCTTATTCCTGTATCATATTTCTTAATTAAGACATAAGAGAGAATGTAAATCCCTCAGAAAGCAGATAGCATAAGAAAGGTCTGGGCACATTTCTATATTGTAAAAACAGAGATTGAAATGTTCTCTTGTTTTGAAACAAATATTATCCATTAAAAATTCCTGCTAACTCTACTTCATGACTCACTGAATAATGCCAGATAGCTTTCCTTGAGCTTTGATTTGTCCCTCCATTGTTTTCCTGAAGACTTGATGTTTAGTTTCAATAAGTTTTTGTCATATTTTCTCTCCTGTAGGTCGGGCTCTCCGGGTCACAGAGATGATAACTATTGCAATAGTCACTGCACTGGTTCTTGTTGCAGTAATTTTTGCTGCTGCTGCATGTATTGTACGTGCCAAGAGAAATAAAGATGAGCTGCATCAGCCTCTCCTCACTGACCAATATCAACATTATTCAGACGATTATGATGGCATACCAACGCCAAGCCAGTCTGTTGTTTGAAGAGATGGCACTTTTTTTGCATCTAACTGAAGCTGTGTATTTTGCTGTATTTTATAAATGGTGGTCAACCATCTGCTTTAAAATAAAGAGCATAAACGGCATCTGTCTTGATATAGTTACTTCAAATTTCACCTTTTCTTATTCATATCCCTGAAAATTTTGGCAAAATTTAGTTACTTACTGACAGCCAAAGACTTTTTGCCTTTACTAGCCTTTATACTCTAGCATTCTCTTTGAAAGTGTGCTTCTGAAAAAATAAGGTCAAATCTAAAACAGAGCAAAGCTGTTGTGCCATTGAGCAGCAAAGCTGTTAAAAGTTAGCCACCTCGCTTCAGGAGCAGCATCCAAACTATATGTCAGACATCTAAGCTGCCTGACTGGAGATGTGTTTCAAAACAGCCCAAGTGCCAGGCAGGGAGCTACAAGGGAATGCTGAGGAGAGCAATGTCTTTGAAAACCTACTTTGCTCGCAGAGCACAGTTTTGATCTCACCACTGCTTTTAGGTGTCTCTGTGAACTGTGATTCACCACTGAGAGCCCACTCTTGCATCTGGACACTTCAGCTGTGCGTTCAAACACAGCCGCCTGAAGGGCACATCCCTTTGAAAGGACTGCTGGCAGCAGCTTGCATTTTCTTTTTCTTTTCTCTCTCTCTTTTTTTTTTTTTTTTTTTTTGATTTTATTTGCTTGCTTCTTCCCTCTGCCCTTTTCCAGCATCCCCAGCAATGACAGACCTTAATTCCCTTCCTGAAGGATTTTATACCCATATTTCTTGAACTTTGAGAGAATGCCCTGGGCATCAGGCTGTAGCACAAACCCAGGAAAATAGTCATACGCAACTGCTGTCCAAATCTCAAGATTCATGAGCCAGCAGGAGGCCAATAACCTGAAACATTATAGACTTAGCTAGGGCTGGAAGACCTCTGGTCCCTCTCCTAGTGACTGGATACCAATAAATTACCTGGTCTCCCTTCTTGTTCATTTTAAATTAGCAGCCACAGTTCAACACATAGGGATGTTCCTTGGGGTGACCACTGAATCCAGGCTGTGTCCTCCCTGCTCCACTTGTTAGACTACAAAGTCAAGCTCCCGCTCACCTTCTTTCTGTCTGATTTTCAGCTTCAACAGAAACAGCAAGTAATTTGTGCTCGGGTCCTTAAGCCTGAGGCAGCTCTTCCGGACACTGCTAAGAAAAAGCAGGAGCGGCCTCTCTTGTCCTCCCAGCCTCTCCTTCCTTGTGTGGTGCTACCCCTAGAGGCTGTAGCTGGTCCTAAGCATGCTCAAAACACACTTGCTCTTTTGCAAAGAGATTCATAATTTATGCACTGAGATAGATGTAAAGAGGGACACAGGTTCTCAACACCCATCGTATCCAGGATAGAGCATGGGAAGCAGTAAAACTTAAAACACTTAGATTATATTTAGCTAGGCAACTTTCACCTGTGATAGGTCACAAAAGTAAATTAAAAACAGGACTTCCAGGTCATACTCTTGGATTTACTTACAGCCTAACTAATTAGTGCTGTAGGTGCATAAGCAGCAGTCTGGATTTCAATGCCTGTTTCTGCCATTCTTGCTTGTACTGAGTAGAACCTAACAAATCATCCACTTTAGTGATTTCAATGGATTAAAGCAGGGTGATCCTATATAATATGGATTGGGGTCAGGAGACCTGGATTTTATTCTTAGCGCTTTTGCTGACCTCCTGGTCCTTAGCCAATATATTTTCACCTCTGTGACTCACTTTATTCATTTTTAAAATGGAGATAACAGAGCTTCCTTTCTAAAGTGCTTTGACTTCTGTGGATAAGAAGATATATAGAAGCTAGAGAGCAGAAGAAAAAAGAGAGGGCAAAATCAGATCTTGCAAAGAGGATTTTAGCCATTAAAGGAGTGTTTTAATCCTTAAAGCAAAAGGTCTGCTCCTGTTCTGAGCAGGCCATGAGTCTTGTAGCTCAGGAAAGAAGGGGCCCTGTCTGCCAGTTACAGTTGCCATACAAAAATGAAGGAGGCAAGCTGCATTTTGATAAAGACTTAAAATGAAAAGGAAAAGCAGGTACAGGAATTAGGGGGGAAAGGAAAGCATAGAACTGTGCTTTTGACCTGTCCTTGATAAGCATCTAAGAAGTCCATCTTTCTTCAGTCGTTTTTTGCAGAACTGCTCTGAGCCCAGTCTTGGTGTAGTGAAAAATTCTTTGCCTTTCAGTGAAGTTGCTTGATACTTGCCCCTGAGGTAATTTGAAGGGGAAAAAAAATCACATAAACCTGAAACATCAAAACACCAGTGCATGAAAAAATTAAGCAGAATAAAGATACATCAGAAAACAGAGTATGTGTTGAGTATAGGCTTTTCTTGTTATGTGGAGACGAGGACAGGGAATAGAAGTCACTGAGAGAAAAGGGAAGGTGAAAACAATGGAGATTACAGTAGCTGCAAACTTCCAGATACAGAAGTGAGAAGGTCTACAGGAAATGCAGGTAACACCAGCACTTCTAAAGAACAGCTGGAAATAATGAGAGAGAGGAAAAAGCTCACTTCATGTTGAACTGAAGACCTTCATATACATGCAGAAAACACGTTATGACACAGGAGGAAAAGTGTACCTTTAAGGAAAAGCTGAAAGGAAGCTCGGTTTGTGTACAGAGACTTTTTTGCTATTGTCAGAAACAGACTGCCATAAATAGAACTGTATACATTTATGTAAAATGTGTAAATTGCTGAAATAAACATAGAGCTTAATGCTAAATCGTGAAATATATGGATGCAACAGGTAACAGACTCTTTTTTTCTTCCTCTAATGCTTATTGGGCTAATGAAATGCCATGTTATAATTGTCTTGACTTAGTTGGTAGTGAGTGTATCATAAACAGTGATTTTCTGGGTCTTCTATGTCTCCCCTGCAGTGAAGGATGCTACTGAGCTTTTAAGTTTACTTACCTTTTTAGTTCAGCATATAAACGTTGGCTTTTGAAAGCAGGAACTATGCTGATCTTTTTCCCTTATAAAAGACAGATCAGTAGGCCACAAACTTTAAATAAGGAGGCAGTAATTCAGATTCGGACTCTCCAGACAGTCCTAAACAAATAAAGTTTTAAAGATATGGTCAGGAAATTTAGAATTAAAGTGAGAAATCCATTGTATGTTTGACCTTGAAAAGGAAATATTAAAAAGGGTACTTTGATCATATAAATGAAAATACATTAATTGTAGTGTCAAGATTAGCATGACCCAGATAGATATAGTTTTTTTAAGTCAGATATAGTCGCCCTCCATTTTTATTCCAGTAAGTAACTATACTGATGCTAATTGGAAAGAGGTAACACGTTATTGGAATGAGAGTATAGAGTTTGCCCTTTGATACAGAAGAGAAAAAAATGCATCTACATCAAAAATCAGATGACTTCTGTCCCTCTTTAAAAACTACATAGTAAACTCTAAATCCACTTGTAAAAGGTTTGAATAATCTTTTTAGGTCAGCCAAAGTATCATGTAATTGAGAGCAGCAATATTTTCTGGAGAAGGAAAAGGAAAGTAACAACATGATCTATACAACTACTAGCCAATTAATTTAGACTCAGCAGCACGACAGTAAACAATGAAAGAGCACTTGCAATTAAACACTGAAGGAATTTATCAGAGGTAGAACATGCTAGTTACCTTGATAGCATATTTGATAAGATAATTTAAAGATTTTACTTAGAAATTGTTTTGATCCTGAAGCTCTTGATAAAGTTCCAGGGGTGTAAGCTTGAAGAGATAGGAATCAGAACAAGGACTGTAAATTGAGTGGGGACTGGATGGATAAGAGATGATGATACAGAACTGAAAGATGTACCAGGACTGGAGTAAGTTTTGGTGGTGGATTTACAAGGTCTGAATCAGGATTACTCAATTCTTTCATGAAAGATGTTGACACACGGTGCAGCAATGCATGGAAAGTCATTACCCAAACTGTGAGAGAACATGCAGACAATGGCAAGGAAAATACCAGAAATGTTTTATGTAGGAGTAAAGAAATGTTAATAAAGAAAGTTGTTAATAGAGATGTAAGGAAAGAGGAGAAACTACTGTAGCTCAGTTCTCCCTTTTCCACTTTCCTTAAAGTCTTAAAGTTCATCATAAGTTATTCCTATATTCAAGATTCAAAATATTCATAAAATATTAATATTTCATGGTTGAAAGGTATTAATTTCCTCAATTTAATATTTTTATTGTCCAAAATGTTGTTTCCAAGCTACAGATGTGATTATCAAAAGAATAATTTGGCAAGGAAGTTTGATTAAAACTGAAATGTTTAATTCCAAAAAAAAAAAAAAGGCAAAAAGTGTGGATCTGCTCCATCAAAACTATATTTTAACTTAAAATCTCATTTCAATTCCAATTTAGAAAAAAAATATGCTTCCTTAACAGAGGCTTTGTTTAGATGTTGTTCTATAAAAATAATAAAAGGAAATGGCATTCACAATATCTGCTTTCCAGGTAAGTAGTCCAACTTAAATGAAACTTGCCCTGATTTCTGTGAAGATTTCCCAAATATTCAGCAATTTGTGGGTTGTTCTGTCTTATCCTGAAAAAAAAAAAAATCTTTGATGCCTACAGGATCTAAGGTAATCCACTGCCAGTTCCAATTGCCTGCATCTCTTTTCCACCTTTGTCTCTCAAATGTTGGGCTGAGGGAGGGTATCTAAATAGTAGGTTACAAGAGCAAGCTAAGTTTGTGTGCACATACTTACTGAATATAAGACACTTGGCAAACAGCCAAGCAAGGATTTTTTTGTTTGTTTGTTTGTTTGTTTGTTTTTCTTTTTTTTTTTTAAGGTAAAATCTCAGGAAGTAGGACATGTATCTTCTTCCTGCTAGTGCTTCTGTTCAATGAAGTGGGGACACCTGGTGCTTTGCATGGAACACGAAACTGCACAGCAGCTCTCTGAAAAATCACGAAATAAATGAGGCTTAATATAAAGCTGAACTTATTATAGAAAGATTGCTTAGGAGGCTTGTAAGTTGTACAAACCACCTCTCTGTTTACTGTTGGTGCTAAATTCTTTTTTTCAGATGTTCAGAAATGTTGAGAGAAAACTACTGATATAGAAAAAAAGACTGTTTGCTGAAGGAAAGTCTTCCAACAGAGAAACCTAGAGGGAGAAAGGATGCAGAGAAAATGTTTGTTTAGAAGATGAAGGTTGTGTTGTAGCTATAATGGTCTCAGGCTATAAGGTTTGAAGTTTGCAGGAAAAACAATATTTCTCTCTAGAAAACCAGGTCATATATCTGGGAGAAAAAAAAAAAAAAAGCACACTACACAATATCACAGTACCTAGGGCCTCCATGCAGAGTTTAAGCTTTCTGTAACGCTTTCCAAAAATCAATAAATAGGAGCAATTCTCAATATAAGCAGCATAGGTAAATGCAAAGAATGAAACTAAGCAAAATTGTATCAAATGACTCAACAATTATCTAATGCATTAATTAAAAGTAAAGGTGTTGATTTCGACTGGTCTTTGGGTGATAAAGGGTCACCAGTGTTTGTTATTTGTTCATATGACAAAAAGTCACTTGCTAACACCTACTAATCAATTACATTTAATATGGGTATGAAGCAAAACCCTCACCTTTGAAATCAGGTGAAATTTGCATTTTACCTCTCCTTAAGAATTGAATTTCTATTTGAGTGAGGGCTTCAGGATCACTTATGATTAAATTCCCTCATGCTACGTGTGCATACACACTCCTGGGGAGTGCAGGGCAAGGGCACTGCCACCACACCCAATTTGATGGATTACCACAGGGTGGCACCACTAAGAACAGCTGCAACTATGCTAACGCAGAACTGAAATCTGCTCTACTTGCCAACTAAAGACCACTTCAAAATATTAATAAAGCTTTCTAATGAGTTATTTTAACCAGTGACTCTCAATTTGCTACTCTAAGAGGATTACAGAATCAGAGAAGGGTTGAGGTTGGAAGAGACCTCTGGAGATCATCTAGTGGATTCTCTGCACAATCCGTCTGCACAATCAGGGTCACCTAGAGGCCAATGTTTGAGCTTGTGATGTCCAAGGCACTGTTTTCTGCTTGCAGAATCCTGAACTTCACCATCTCAGGGTCACAGCAGACAATGTTGCTTTCAATCTTCACACCTCAAACTTGTTCTTTGGTTTTTAGCAGAACAATCAGCAGCACATCTTTCCTTGATGGCTCCTCTGCTACCTGTGACAATAAGTTATCATCAAAGCTCTGCAAGGACCTTCATGACTGTTTATGCCTAGCTGTGTTGTCTTTACAGCAGATATCAGAAGTTAAAGGCCGTTATGAGAATCTGCCAGAAGGTTTTATTAACTTCCCCTTCCCAGTCAGGCAGACTGTAGTAAACAGCCACAACACCATCACCCATGTTATCCTGCCCTTTAATCTTTACCCATAAGCTCTTGTCTTCCTCTTCATCCACCCCTAGGCAGAACTTGATACCTGGCAGCTGCTGTCTCACGTAAAGGGCAACTCCCTTCCTGCCCTGTCTTTCCTCAAAAGCACATTGCCATCCATGACAGCATTACAGTCATGCAAGCTATCCCACCATGTCTTTGTAACTGCAATAAGATCATGCCCCTGTGTGCACACGCAGGTCTCCAGTTCTTCTTGTTCGTTCCCTATGCTACGTGCATTGGGGTACAGGCATTTCAGGGAGGTAATCTAGCCCACAAGTTTCACAGAATCACAGAATCACAGAATGGTTGTGATTGGAAGGGACCTCTAGAGATCATCTAGTCCAACCCCCTGCTCCAGCAGGGACACCCAGAGCACGTGGCACAGGGTGGCATCCAGGCGGGTTTGGAAGATCTCCAGAGAAGGAGACTCCACAGCCTCTCTGGGCAGCCTGTTCCAGGGCTCTGGCACCCTCACAGGAAAGAAGTTCTTCCTCACATGGAGATCCAATTTCCTGTGTTTCAACTTGTACCCATTACCCTTTGTCCTGTCACTGGCCACCACCGAGAAGAGTTTGGTCCCATCTTCCCTACATTCACCCCTCAGGTAATTATACATATTGATCAGATCTCCTCTCAGCCTTCTCTTCTCCAGGCTAAACAGGCCCAGCTCGCTTAGTTTTCCTCATAAGATAGATGTTCCCGTCCCTTAATCAGCTTCGTGGCTCTGTGCTGGACCCTCTTTAGAAGCTCCACGTCGCTCTTGGGGAGCCCAGAACTGCCCCCAATACTCCAAGTGCGGCCTCACCAGAGCTGAGGAGAGGGGCAGGATCCCCTCCCTTGACCTGCTGGCAACGCTCCTTCTCATGCAGGCCAGGATCCCATTGGCATTGTTGACCACCAGGGCACATTGCTGCCTCGTGGTTAACTTGTTGTCAACCAGGACTCCCAAATCCCTCTCCGCGGAGCTGCCTTCCAGCAGGTCAGCCCCTGATCTGTCCTGTTGCCTGGGGTTATTCCTTCCCAGGTGCAGGACCCTGCACTTGTCCTTGTTGAAGGAGAGGTGCCTTGTCCTTTTTTTCTGAGGAGAGGTGCAAGAGGACCTTCCATAGTCATGTTCCATATGCTCTTCCATGGCAGCAGGCACCTTATTGAGGCATCCCAACTTTAGCTGTGTTTTGCTGACCACCCTCTCTCAATAACTCTCTTTTTCCTCGTCTTTCCTAGTTTAAAGCCCTCAATACCAGGCAGGCCAATCTGCCAGGCAAAGACACACATACCCTTCTTAGAGAGTTGGATCCCGTATCTCCCCATCATTTCTCATATCCCCTAGTCATAGAAACCAAAACCCTGTTGCCAACACCAGCGGCACAGCCAGCTGTTAACCTGGAAAATCCATCTCCTCCTCCTCCTATCCTTCCCTCTCACTGGCCAGATTGGAGAGAAAATGACCTGGGCTTCTAGACCCTTGGCCACCATCCCCAGAGCTGTGAACTCCTGTCTCATGTTTTCCAATTTGCCCTTGCTACTCTTAGTGACTATACTGAGGAGCAGCAGTGGGTAATAATCTAAGGCATGCACAAGCCTTGGCCAGTTTTTCATTACAGCTCATATTCAAGTGCCTGGCAAGCAACTCGCTGGACAAGGGGTGAGGCTGGCAGATAGATACCTCCAGATAAATACCCTGCAGCTGGGAGTCACCCACAAAGGTTCTCTCTTCATTTTCTATTTAAATTGATCCTGGCTCACTATTCTAAAAACAATCCTTAAAAGAAATAATACATGCTCAGCTGTCTCATATTCCTTTTCATTACTGCAATTACTTCCCCAGTTCAACAAGTAAATGTCATCTACTGGGAAAGGTAAATCTGATTTTTTAATAGACAGAAAAAAAAAAAGAATTGCAGTTTTCTTTTATTTTTTTATCCCTGCATCTACAAACAAGAAAAAAATGTAGGTCTGCCAAACATAGTTCTTAGCAATCTATAATTTTAATTTATTTACAACTTCTGATGCTTTTATTTGCCTGTCTTGGAAGATAAATTAGCAGTTGCAGCGGAAAGGCCTTCATGTAGCAAAAAGGCTTCTTACAGTAAGAGTCCAAATAAGTGAGGTTGATGTTGATGTTGATCAGACTGACATCAGAGTAGCCGGTTATAATTTCCTCAGCTGGAGACCACCACCCATAGGCAGTGCCACTCTGGGCTACGGATGATGCTGAAAGCAACCCAGCCAAATCTTGTGCTCCCTGAGGCTCCCTGCACATCCTGTTGCAGCTTTGCTGACACTGTTTTCCCACTGCAATGATCTCTGCAAGGACAAGCAGAAGAGATTGCCATCTTCCAGCCTGGAGACCTGTTACCCCGTTCAACGTTAAGTACGTTGGAGCAGGCATGGGAACTGTATGGTAAATTCTAATCAACAAAGTTTGAGGAACAAGTTAAATTAGGTCCTGAACTATAGAAAAGAGCCAGGAACACTAATTCGCTGATGGTCTTTCCTTTTCCAAATATCTTTTCCATATGTTCTGCCATTAGTCTGAGGTCAGCTAGAACTATCTTTAATGGGTTCTTAAAAATGTCTTTTAAGAGACTGAACATTTAGGTGCAGAGACTAGAGTATTTCACTTTTTTTTTTTATCATAGATGGAAAGCACAAACTGACCTCAGTAACTGTTTCTGAACCAGAGGCAAATAGCCATAAATGTTAATTATGCCTCTTACCCTTTAGATGTTAGTGAAATGGTAAGACTATAAAGTGTGTCCTCTCAGTTATAGAAGATGGGATGAGGTAAAGTAAGTATTAATGAATGATAATGGCATGGAAAGCAAATCTTCTTGGCAATCCTGGTAGATAGCTAGTATGAATGCTGTGAAGTTTGACATCTCAAGATCATATCCTGTGTTATTTTCATGCTTGCATTTTGTGTCCTGGAGTCCCCCAGAGGAACAGCCCCAGTAAAACCAGTAGGTAGACCCTGCTGGTTCCTTAATGACAAGGAAAGTCAGGGCTTACAGCACCATTTTTCTCTGATACTTGCTTACATCACGTGAGCACACTACCATTTTTTGGTGTCCTGGTGATTTGTCTTCCTTGATGTGACAAAATCTGTCTTGCTCTGCCTCCTCTCTTAACTCTTACGTCAGAAGTAGTCCAGAAGCATGGAGGTTAGTATGTCAGATCACAGGTAAGAGGTGAGTTTGCTCTTCAAGTATGACATCAGTCTGTAGTTTGGAAAGTTATGACAACATATTGGCTATGCCTTGGAGAAGCTGACATCTCAGAAGATCTCAATGAGCAAGGGACAAAGACAGTGAGTATTGGTGGTTCAATAAGGTACAAATTCACCTTTGTACGTTAACAGCTGTCCACAACATGAATTTTCAAAGGATTTGTGATGGCTGGCATCATGCCTTGCTGAAAAAAGGCCCTCTTGACATGGGGCAGTTTTACTCATCTGATGGGAAATTTTGTCTTTTGAAACAAAACAAATGAACAAACAAACAAACAAGCAAAAACCCTAAAGGTATATTTTCACCTTAATGGTCCATTTAATTAGAATAACTGATTGCTTGGCTAATAGATAAATACACGAAAGATTGGGGCGAGGATGAGGAAATGAGCAAAAAGGAGAGTGAAATGTTAAATTAATTCCGTTTGTTTTAATTGGGTTATTTTGGGGGGGGGGGGAGAAAAAAAAAAAAAGCCTAAAAAGTTCGTAATGAGCATTCCATCATGGAAACATTTTCCTGTATTTGCACAGCTGTAGTTTCCCTCCTATATTTTCCTTTCCATTCAAGTAGCTACTTCTTTAATTCTAACACAACCTTCATTTTTGGAGAGCAAAGAGACTTGTTTATTGTTTGACCGCTCTCATGATCTGCAACTCCAAAAGTTTCAAAGCCAGAGTGTAACAGCCTCTCCTAGCGGTCCTTTTCTATGGAAAACAGCCTTTCGGAATAAAATCTTGGAAGAAGAACAGCCTGGCACTGGCTGTTTATAATCTTCACTAGAAGCTGGTTTTAGCTCTTGCTTCCCATGCAAGGTTTTGGGCTGGAGCTTTGGGTTTACCAGCACCCAAGCGACGGTGCCTCCTGGACTCCTGGTGATGCTGCAGGTCCTCAGGCCAGGGCCAGCACGGACGCCTTGTCCCCAGCATGCCACAAGATGGCAATATTTCAGAGCATTTCTGTGGGACCTGAGCACGATCCCGATATGCGCTCCGAAGCATCCCAGGGAACCACTTTATTCTACCTATACTGCATATTCCACTTTGTAATCGACGATATCTGAGCCTGTCCTTTCTCCAGTCCAACTCTCCAATCCTCTCTCTAGCATATTTTACGTGCTGCTTTTAATGAGCAGTCTGACTTCAGCTCCTGTGCTCGGACACAAGCTCTGGTTTCTCCATTAACTTAACCGTGTGTTTCCACCCCAGAGAAGCAAGCAAGGTCTGATAGCTCTTCAATAAAGCTATTTGTGTTGCTGTCCTAGGTATGCACAATCTGGAAGAGAAAGTGGGAATTTTTTATTGTCTCCAGCCAGATGTTGTTTGAATTTTCACTGAAGCCTATGTTGGGGATACCCTGCTGATAGTCCCTGAGAGATGGGTGCATTATACACCATGTGTGTGCAAATGACTCCTTTGATGCCTGAAGAGTGAAATCAAGATGTTAGGGAAAGGGAGAGATTATGACCACATTTTGACTTAGCCTTTCTTCCTTGATAGGTACAAGGGTCTGAAAAGATATCTTTGACCCCATAAAACCAGCCAGTGAAGTATTGTGTTTCCTTCTGGATTTATACTTACTTCAGAGAAAAGAATTTGTAGGCAGAGTACTGTGTTTCAAATATAAAGTAGAGCTACAGAATAACAATTTTTGGTCCAGCATACTAAATGTTTAGATGACTATTGACTTGAAAACACTGTATATTAGCTTAAGAGAGAGCACGGTGATCAGCTAGGTTAGTGCCAGGAAACACCAGACCTCCAAGTGAAGGGTTTAGGATTAATGAAAAACAAGGCGTTAAAGGCAGGCTTCAGGATTTCTCTGGCCATTGCCTGATGGTATTTAGGACTTTCATGGACCTACCCAGAGCCACCTTGCAAAATTTAGATCTGCAGTGATAACAAACGGTGGGCCACAATTAGCCTTAGCCTGAAACCAAAGCTAAATCTGATCCCAGTCAGGCTGTGATCTTGCTCTTATTGATGCAGGCAAGTTTAATTATGACCATTATTAATTATGAACATCACACATCACCTCTGCTGCAATCGATGCTAAGGGACTGCAGCCATCTGTAGATATTGGGCTTCATATATATCTAGGGCAGGCCTTGGTCTAAGATTAGAGCCAGCAGGAGACCATTTGGAGTTACATGTAGGTTTTGTAGGGGCTGTCCAGTTTGTTGATGTTGTGGCTTGTGTTAACGGGACAATTCTAGGTCTAGGATATGCAAGCGTCACTAGCTTACAGCTTTGGATAGGAAGGTGTACTCTTGGTTATGGATAATGTCTGGCAAAAGTTTGCCAGTCTGGGTTCAGCTTGGTTGTCTAACAGGAGAATCAATCAATTGGATCAACCCAATATTACACAAAGAATTAAAAGGAGAGAGGACATAAGGACTGCCAGGAGCAGGTTTATCATGGAATTAGAGTTCAAACTAGCATGGACTGATCTGCTGACTTGACAACCAGGATTTAGATTAGCAGAATTTGAGTTAGCAGATGTAGAGCTCCACAGGACATATCTGCACCTTGGGTACATTTGGACAAATAAGGCTGTCAGTCCTGGGTACAAAATGAATAGTTAAGGTTAAGGGATGACTCTTGGGTCTAGGAATCAAAGACTGGGTTTCAGACCAACAGTCAACACTAGGGTGGTGAAGCCATCGGGACAGATCTACATTTGAGGTTGGCTGAACCTTGTGGGTGGTGGCGCATAACCACTGAGGTAAGGTTTGAAATGGAGGAGCAGTGCACCTGCACCTTTAAACAGCTGCAATAAATCTGCATGACATACCAAACCAAAGAGCTCCACCCACAGAGTATTTTGTTGTCATCAACGGGCACTGGTGTGTGCTGTTAGTTTGTACAAACTTAACAAGGGTATAAAGTGAAAATTTCAACTGAAAATTGTGTGTAACCATGGTAGGAATGTGCCAGATTTTTGGTGTTCTTCACCCAGAAAGGCAGGAAATAAGTCATCCTAGTGATGTGGTTCCCCTTGATCCTTGTCCATAAAGGTTAGTGAGGTACTTTTAAAAGCTGACAACAGGAAGAATATTGATTCCACTGTGTTTGTTCCATGTTTAATATTTTCTCAATAGAAGTGGCAGGAATGGAAAGCAATTCAAGCCACTTAAAATAATGAGGTATTTCCTCTACTTCCAGCACTTAAAGTAATTGTCTTGGGGGAGGGTAAGGAAGCATTCCTAGCAGTAATTGAATAGGTTTGCTTTATTTTATTCCTCTCAAACATATTGAAGCTGTCCATAATAAATGAGTCTTTTACACCTGGTAGCTTTGATAACACTGTTCACCACCTATAATAAATAGGAGCAGCCTTCAGCACCACTTTTGCTGACATTCATCTTGTAATGCTATGTTTTCTATCAGTGCAAGGCTAAACATAGACCTTACTGTGTTTGTGACAGGTCTTGCAGGTCTTGAGCCTGTCTGAATAGCTGCTACTGGAGCAAACAAAAATCTAATTTTTGCCCAGTTTATCTAGTAAAGAAAATTAGCTGACATGAAGCAGTGAACAAAGAAAGAAGGGGAGAGGTTGCTTGAGGATCTTCTTTCATAACATGTCAAAAGTGTATCTTTCAACAGCAGGATAAAAAGTAGGACAGCATCCATGACCTCCTTTGTGTGCACTTCCTGACCTCCCACTGTCTGCTTGGGAAGGCTGAAAAATGTTATACTTTGAATCATGACTATGGTATCTTTCCTAGGACAGCCCAGAAGATTTGTGCCTTGTCTGGGAATCATGGTGGGAGGTTTGGATTGCTGTCATCTGGCTGGGGCACCCCGAAGGACTTACTTCTCTGCAAAACTCAGAGCTGGCAGAAGAGCTAGTAATGAGCTCTCAGTAAGATTACTGTTTTCCAAACTCAGAAGACAAAAGTCTCTTGATACCATCTTGAAACTTCTGGAGAACGTGGATTTGTATAGCAGCCAGACACACAGGTTAATACAAATTACAAAGTTCTGTAAAACCATGAGATATTTTAGCTTACTAGTCAGTACTAATATTCACTGAAGTAAATTTAAATAATATCAAAATCCAGAGGATTTAACCTATCCCAGGTCAAAAAAATGAAACATCTTCACTCAGTGCATTTCTAAGTAAGTAGTGATGGGGAATCTTATCTCTGTACTTGCATTAAAATTTGTGGAGACAGACAACAAAATAAACACACCCTTAAAAGCTGTACAAATTCTGGTACTGTGAAAAGCATTTCGCCCCTTTTAAGTCTTCCTCTACCCTGCCTCCCTCCCCTCTGCCCCAGCGGTGGCGGGATACAACAACATTTCTCTTGCAGATTTGCTCTGCAAGAAACCTTCCTTCCTAATGGCCAAAAACACACTAACGCTCATTGTAAAGGAAATGAAGCATGAAACTGAACAAACTCTTAAGCTCTTCACGTATTATCTGGCAGAAGTGGCTCTGAAAAAGCAGTAAGGGGTTCTAAAGGCAGAAAAGCAACCAAAAATATGGAGACCTACTGAACCACAGTTAGGCATTAAGAAAGGAGCTCTGAGCCATGAGAAGAAGGTAGTACTACAACTGATCAAGCAGTTTCCTGCGGAAAAGGCAGGGCCAAAGGGAATAAGGAGACACTAACTCAATGATGAACTGGTCTTTTTGGAGCTTAACCTCAACAGATTGTAGCCTGGATGTTTGCATGATGGATAACAATGCTGTAAGAACCTAGAGAGTCATAATGAGCACCCAGGTGGCAAACTGCATCCTCTTTGTTTCTCTGCACTTTTTCTAATGTAAAGAGGAATCTTGTTGTGTGGACCTTAGCAATATCTGCACATTAAAAAAAAAAAAAAAAAAAAGGAAATTGTTTTCTTTAGAAACTGATCTTCTCTAGAAATTGGGCTTATATAAGTGGGAATAATACACCCTAGCATCCAGGACATAAAAGCTCCGGTGATAAAGGTTTGAAGTTCTTGCGTGATTTTGTTGTCTGCTTCTTAACATGACAAACCTGTAGAATAACATACACCTAAATGGCTGAGACAACAAGAATAGGAATGAGCACTTTTTTTCCCTGTACTTTTGCTGGAACTGAAAATACACACTTTCACATTACTCATTTTCATGTGATACAAAGCTTTCAAGAATGCTGGATATCTTTATGGTGCCAGAAAGTAGTAAAACATCACAATTGACTTTCAAAGTCACACAGATTTTTCTGTCCAGCCAAGCTGAACTAAAATTTGAATGGCTTTGCCATTAAGTCATGTGTTCTTTATATCCTTATGAGTCAGTTTAATAAAGAGAATCATACATTACTTTGTTTATTGGCTAGACCAGCACAACCGTATGCACTATTATTGTGGTCATTCTTTGTATTAGTGATCTTGTTTCCCATGCTTTCTCTTTTCATCTTTTGCTCCAGGCAGGATTTAACTGTTTTGCTACCATTTTCCAAGTAAAGACGCTTAATTTCAATATAATATTAAACAATGCTTCCATCTCAGGTGGAAAGTAAGGTGTGGTATTCATAGCTTACCTGTTATGTTGCTTGCGACTGGCCTCCACTTGAACCTGAATATGGTCTTTGGGCATTCTGTCCTCCTAGGAGCATTCTGTCCTCCTAGGAGCATTCTGTCCTCCTAGGAGCCCCTTTCAAGGGGCTTCCCGATTTGGGAAGCCTTATATAACTTCACATAATCTGTGGTCCAGTCCTGTGCCTAATAATACCGATTCCCCTTTTTTTAAATATAGCCCTTCCTTTTCACCTCCATCCATCTGCACATTATCTGCAACATACTCAGTAACCTGCAGACACTTAAATTTGGTCAAAATGGATAATTATTAGGGAGATGGATAGGGTCAACTGGAAACTTGTCAGCAGTCCTCTATACCTCAAAGTTAAGCCTTCTTCTTAATAGTTTCCAGAGCCAAATCATGAATTCTAAAGCCACAGTAGGGTTTTGTTTCTATGAATCTATTTCAAATTCCAAACTTTTTTACCACACTAAAACAATGAGCTCACCAGTTGGCAATTTCCAGGAGCAAGGCTGAGACCTGGAAAAATATCTGAAAAATACACTGAATGCTGGCTTGCACCTGAAAGAAGGAGAAGGAAAAATAGGATATTGTTGGACTTGGCCTCAGGTCTGCTAGGCAGGCGGATTAGATACTCAAGAGTGAGTTTAGTGATTAAGAGGACAGGAAGAGTAAAACTGGAATAGGAAAGTTGAGAAGTGGGCAGAGGCTTAGGGATATGAATGACAGAAATGAGGCTAAGTGAGAAGTAATTAAGTGGGAACAGGCTAGATATAGGTGAAAATAATAATATAATTAAAGATGATATTAAGATCATAAAGCAAGAGTAGAATTATCTGAATTATATTCATGTTTTATTTCTCAGATCACTACTGCAGTGGTGCATGCTATGTAAAGAAAGGTACAATTTTCAGTAGCAAAAAAAGAAGGAACTAGGCCTAATCATAACTGAAAACAAGTTACTTCCCTTTAACTGCAAAGCTGGTTGTCATAGCAGAAAATGTATGTTTTCTCTACAGACTAGAAATAAGATGTAAAGTTCACTGAGTTCCAGTTGTACAGCATGGGTGATTTGAATGTTTTTGTCATATGCTGTTAAAGTCTAATATTTTGTTAAGTGTTTTAGTCTTGGAGATAGTAAGTAACAGAAACACCAGTACATAGTTTGAAGGACTCATTTGCAAGAATATGTTTATCCTATGACCTATCTTGCCAAGTCTCATTATATAGAAATATTTTTCATATACAAAGAACAGATGTAATTGCACTGTTTCATGGACCATAATAATGTAGATAAAGTAGAAACTGACATTAAAGCTACGCAGCTATTCTTCTCAATATGTTAAAACACAAGACTGCATGCAGCCAAGACTCAAATGTGCCCAAGACTACCTATGGGTGTCCAAGGTTGCTGATGCATCTCTACAAGAGGGGAACAAAGGAGAGGTTTGAAGGGATAGAAGGGAAACTTAAGTAGCATTAAGTGCATGAAAAAGCTTTTGTTATATACAAGTGTAATGTTGGTACTTGGATGAGAAATACTTGATGCTTTGAGTGATGATACGTGGGGATATGTCAGGAAAGACCTTGAAGTTCTGAGCTTCCCAAAGATGGTTGTCTTCATTAACATTGAAGGAAATGCTGCCTTGGAAGGAAACACTGCCTTCCATTTCTAGACAGAAGCAGAAAAGTTCCACTATGTTTTGAAAGTTAAGCACCAGAAACTGAAGTTGTGCTAATCTCTGACAGATACTTTATTATTCCACATTTGGATAAACAAGAACTGAGATACATAGGAAAAAGCTTACTTGAAACTCTTCTTTCAAGAGTTTCATGGAGTTTCTATCTATGTCCTTAGCTTTCATTATTTTATTTGAAAAGCTTGTAACTGTGAGGCCCTGTTTAGTTCATTTTACAGTTGTAGATATGGTCCATACAGACCTTAAGTGCTTTTTCTAAAAACCTCACAAGACTCGAATCCTTAAATAAGGTCTTCTGAATGCTAGTTCAGTATTTTGAGATTGTACTGAGCTAACACATCCAGGTTGTTCTGCTGCTTCTTTTCCTCCCCCCCCCCCCCCTTTTTTTTTTCTTCAGAAGAAAGGGAGACCTTCAGTAAACATTTCTATCTTAGTATGATTCAAAATAAAACTGCCCCCACAGATTTTCTCTCCTGCCCCCACAGATTTTCTCTCCTTGGTGGACTCTATATGCGCTTCTCTCAGCACAGCCAACAGGCTGGGACTTTCAACAAAATAAAACATCTGGTGCTTACCATATGTTCAACTCAGTTAGAAGTAGAAATGAAAATAGTTCTAAAGTGATGGTATCTCAGAATGGCATTGTAGTAAAGTGGTAGCATTCAATTTCACAGCAAATACAGTCCCTTTATTCAGGCTCTGTGTTATGATGCCTCTCTGATATCAGAAAGGAAGAGAACTGAAGAAGCTAGAAATTCCCCAAGGCAGTTCTCACATTTCCTCCTGTAACATGTCAAAACAGCAAAGGAGGAGCATGATTCATAGGATGCTGCTAGTCTACTGTTTCCTTATGTGTCAGACCTGACAGCTCCTAGAAATTTAGCTTGCTTTCTGCTCTAGATGTAATATAATGTAATGCCCAATTCTTGGGCCCTATGTACCTTTACAAGATTTTTGACACAATCCCAAAGGGAGTTTTGTTTTGTTCTGGGTGGGGCAGGGGTGGGGGCAGGAGTGCAGGGGAAAAAAAAGCTTTAATTTAGACTACAGTATTGACTAAAGTTGTGTTGTTTATTTTATTTGTAAAACTGGTACAAATAAAGAATTGGCCGCCAAAGGACTCTTTTGTTGATACAGTGGGAAGAGAGGTTATTGTGGTAGTTTTTCAATCTGTGGTTCATGAACCCTGGGGAATCTTTGGACTGTTTCTTCATTAGGTTTGTTTTACTAAGGAGACCGCAAAAAGTATTGTCAGTAGATTTAAAGACATAGTACAATGACCAGTGCTGCTGCAGAAGTAAAAAAGTTAAGTAGTTTGCAATTGGATAAAAGGTTAAACCACTGCATTTGGAGGTTGCTGGGGTAGCTGTATACTCCTGGGTATTGCCCCAGATTCTACAAACAGACTTAAGTGTTGCTTAGAGGCTGATATAAATCAGTATTGTTACCACTGTAATTCTCAGATAGATGTATGCCATAACCCTAAAGGCATTTATATTAAGCTTGACCTGTAGGTGAAGTTCATGGCTCAGTGTATTTTTAAGGCAAATGCTGGACTATGCATCTGGTATCTCCAATCCTTCCCAATGGCTTATGTCTAATGAAATCACGAACGCACATGGGAGAAGCAGGAGGGAAAAAGTGATAATGCATTACGTATGCCCTGTGTTCTCTCCATGTAATGAGTAATGCCTCTGAAGCCAGCGTAGTGCATTAGCACCAGTTGTTATGCACACGCTGCAGGACTGCGCCGCCTTGGCATGTCTTTATTGCTTCTTCATCCGATTCTTGGGAAAAGCTGCCAAACAGGGCAGTAGTCTCACCTTCTCCCAGCACGGAAAGCCAAAAAACCCACCAATCTACACTACCAAACACCTATATATTTTTCTGCTCTCTCTCCTTCTATCTAGCTCATGGCAAGGAGCTCAGGAAAGCAGAGCAACTATTTTAGAAGCAAACATGGTTTATCACTAAAACTCCACCTTTGTGTTTATGTTTCCTTGTTCTCAGGCCCTTGGGCACAGACAAATGCTTTGCACTGGTGCATTGCCAAAAAATGCACCAATACAGAGAAATGCATTACTGCTGCTGCTCAGATGGCATTTGTGAGTGCAAGGTGCCTTCTGATGGCCATTTGAAGCTTTCAGAGGTCTTCTATGTATGTATTTATGTACCTTAAGCAGAGAGAAAGCCTGCTTTGGGCTGAACTATTTATACACCTCTTCCTGCCCCAATAAAAGTTGTGACATTGATGTGACCCAAAATTTGAATAACACTCCTTCTCCCACCCCGTAGGCAAGCACCAGGTTTTATTTTGTTGTTGGATATGAGTAACGTCGCCTTGGTGATGATTATGAATGACCTCCTTTTGTCTACCTGACCTTGCTCGTGTGTAGTACTTCCTCCGTTCTAGAGTATCTTCATTCCTCCTGATGGACCTTCCTTAGAAGCTTAGCAAGAGCCTGCCTGAGCAGGAGTCACGCAACGTGACACCAAAACACAGCCAATGAACATGGAGCTCCAGATGCCTCACCCTTCTCTGGGTGTTGGTTTGAATAAACAAATGATTGCTTCCTCGAAGCTTATGACAAAGAATATCAGCATTTGTGAGGTAACAACTTGAAAGCAGGTAAGGCTGGACTCCTACCTACCACACCCCGCATTCTCACGTATCTGGAACTCTTTTAATACTTCTGCAACCTTTGAAGAGAGAACTAAGGTCCCACTTCTGTAGCCCTTGCTTCCAAGGGAAGGTCCACTGACAACAACTATTTATGCAAGGGCTATTTGTTTCAGTGAGAACTGTGGGATTCGAGGCATAAATTATTAAAATGTCATCTGTTGGAGTGTACTTGTCCACAGTCTAATGCTGTGTGGTTTGAACAATGCAAAGACTTTCTTGTCCTCATTATATATGGTGTTGCGATTTTCTAAAATATAGGAAAAATGTGCTTTACTATCAGAACTAGTTTCCTCATTAAAAAAGGCTATTTTGTTACATCATGAAATAGAAACTCCACAGAACTGGCTGTCCTCCATTAAACTTTTATTTTTTCAATCCTTACTCATCCAGAGTCTGTTATGATGTAAATCCACGTTAAATATCAACCCGACTTTTACTGTGCTTCACAGATCTGTCTGCCACTGTCAACAGATTAAGGAAACAGAAAAACCTGTGTGCACCTAGGCACCTCTTCCCAAGATATTCCTCCAGCAAAACTTGTGAATAGGTGAACCAGTCATCATCTGCACACCTGGCCCAGTATGGCTAAGCTTTTTATGTGACCCAGGGTCCAGATCTGCCTGACTGGAAATCTCTCAGTGAACTGGGAGCTCTGAACAATGTCTGGGTTGGGCCAACCGTTACTGGCTCCGTGAGTCATGTTCATCTTGGATAGCACTCGGAGGAAGGGCCTGACGATACATGTGCCCCTCTGGATGCGGCTTCAGTGAGATTCCTACTCTGCAGAATCATGTTCTAACTAATTCTGCCTTGAAAGGCATTCTGACGACTTGATTACAAAGAGATATTTTACTTTTAAAATTGATGGTATAAATAACCTGGCCTTGTATGTTTCATCCCTAGAACACAGCACCCCTGTAAACACATTTGCTTTTGGTTTTGCTACTCCTTTCCCTATACTGCTGGTGGGGATAAGCACTACCTCCTCTTGAAGTCAGAGAGCTGAGAACCTCTTCCTTCCTTAAGCCACCCACTGTTGTCCTGTTTAATAACCTGTGTCCTCATTATCTCTTCTGTGATTATCCTCAGCAAACATTCAGCAGCTAAAACTGCCAAGAACCACCATTAAAACTAAGATCCTACCTTACAGGCTGAAAAGCTGTGACTTGGCTAACCTGTTTGCATGAAGCTTTAAAAACCTATCTGACAGTGTGATCCTTGCAAGAGACGTGTGTGCTGCATGGTGGCACTGGGGTTTTGCTAAAAATGCTTCTGCCCTTCCTCACAAAGGCAGTATCATGTAGCAGACATTGTAAATTTCAAAGGTGTCGAGAAAAACTAGAGTACAATAATTTTCCCATCACCAATTTACTTTCAAGTGTTCTAAAAGAGATTGATTCTCTAATTTCTTAATTGTAAGAAAGACCTAGGTGTTTTCCCACCTGTCTAAGGCAATGCTCCATACAGCGCAGGTAAAAAATACTCCTGCTCCTCAGCTGCTACATGCAGTCGGAGCCACAGAAGAAATGCAGTGGCAATTGAATACCTGTCCAGTAAGAGGGTGTATACCCTTATTTTTTTGTCCTCGCCAGCATCCTCACCTTGCTGGATTGTGATTGTGAACTATATTGTGATTTCTCAATAGAGCAAGTTGGCTCTGACTTTAACAGAGTTAAAAACATTGGAAATGTATAGATGGAGAAAAAGAAGAGGCAGAGAGAGAGACAGAGAGAGAAAAAAAAAAGAAGAAAGTGAAGAATAAAAATAAAAAGAGGAAGAAGAAGAAGAAGAAGAAAGAAAGAGAAACAAAAAAATAAAAGAGGAGAGGAGAGGAGAAGAGAGGAGAGGAGAGGAGAAGAGAGGAGAGGAGAGGAGAGGAGAGGAGAGGAGAGGAAAAAGATAAAAAAGAAAGAGATAAAAAAAGAAAAGGAAAAATAAAAAGGAAAAAAGAAAAAGGAAAAAGAATGAAAAAAGAAAAAAGGTGGGGGAAAAAAAGAAAAAAAAAGAAAAGAAAAAAATGGTCAAACTGGCCTGGCTCAAATAGTAGGAGGTTCAAACAAGGCTTTGAATCTGATCCAAACTGTAGACAGCACAGGGCAGAAGAGAACAATTGCATTAAAATGAAGATAGAGGATCTGTCCCACAGCATTTACTCTTTGATGTACTTTTTTTTTTTGTGTGTGTGTGTATTTAAAGAGAAACCTATTTCCTTGAAACAGATTAGTCTACCAAATCTGGTAGCCCTGAAGACTTGACGGTGATTTGAGACAGGCATATCATTTTTATCTTTGCAATTCAAGAGTAATGGCATTGATTTGCATGCCACCATACTGATGCAAAGCCTGTGGGAGATGAGAATCAGGCCATGAGATTAGCAAACTGTAAACTCATGACTGTACAGGATACATGTTATGTAGTTCTTTTTCTGAACACTGCTCCACTTCAGCAATGAACTTATTTTCATTACTTTCAGACTGCTTACTGAAGGAGTTGGGAAGTTTTTGTTGCAGGAACGTTTTTATGAAACTAACTTTTGAAATTTTGGATCAAAAAAAAGAAAGGGAAGAAAAGAAAATTAAGATAGCTTTAAGTCTTAAAGAAATATTCTTTCATATTTTGTATTTTGAAAAGCAAAGTTGCTTTTTTAAAAAGCACAGTTGGACCTCCCTTATAATGTGCTTTTTGTACAACAGGATGGTTGTATGCTCTAGCAATGGTGAAATAAAACATCTATTTAACAAGATGTTCACACAGGCACAGTTCACACAGGAGATGCATCGATATGATATTACTGATTTACAAAATGGCACTAATCAGTGTGAATTCAAGGATGTGTTGCAAACTGTAGCTCAAAGAGCCTTGAAGAACACAGACCTTTGGGGCCTGCTTGGGCCTGTGCTGGGCTCCAGTTTGGCATGTGAGCCCGCTCCCACCTCTCCTTTCTCACAAGAAGGCTGATCGGACACGGAGTGAAGCAGAGCTCGGGGTGCGACTGCTCGCAGCCACGGGTTTATGCCTGAAAACGCTTTTTTTGTTGTTGTTTCTGCCCCCGGCACGTTGCAGCAGCACCCTGGGGATGGGGCGCAAGGGGCACGTCCCATGCTGCAGTCTGCACAGGCCACACCAGCCGCAAGCTTCGCTCTCCGAAGAGAAATAAAGGAAGGTGGATTTGTTTTGTAAATAAATGCAATAAATAATTAATAATTTGGGGGAGCAAGGGGGTGTGGGTGCAAACCCGCCTGCTGGCATTAATAAGAGTTATGCTGGCTGCGCACGGTGTGCAATGGTGGAGTTTGGGAGAGTTTGAAGTTACTTGCTTTTTATTTATTTAAGTTTATTCCCCCGCCTCCCCGCACGCACTGTGGTGGGGAAGGGGGCGGGGCAGCCCCGGGCGGGGCGGGCCGCGCCTCTTCTCGGGGCATTACGGTAGGCGGGCGGCGCCGCGCCCCTTCCACCTGCCGGCGGCCCTTAAAGTGGCGGCGGCGGCGCGCGATGACTCGGGCCGAGGAGCCGCTGCCGCCCGACCCGCTCCCGGTGCCGCTGGGCCGGCCCCGGCGGGCGCCGCCCGGCGGGGGCGCGGGCACGGGCGCGGGGAGGCTCCGCGCCCTCGTGCCGGCGGCGCGCGGCCGCCCCTAGAGCGGTGCCGCTCGCGGCCATGGAGGCCGGCGCCTCGCCCGACCTGCGCGACGTGGAGCTCAAGCTGGGCCGCAAGGTGCCCGAGAGCCTCGCGGGGCCCCTGCGCGGCGAGGCCGCCCCCGGCCGCGCCGCCGCCGCCGCCGCGCCCCGCCGCCGCCGCGCCGCCCTCGCGCGCCTCGAGAGCAAAGTGCTGCTGCTGCGGCAGGAGATGGTGAGTGCCGGCCCGCGGCGAGGCGCGGCGGCCCGTCCTGGCACGCTTTCGCCGTGTTTAGTTTGCAGCCCGTGACTTGCCTCCGCTGTCGCGGCGCAGGTGCTGGTCGTGCCTCGTGCGGCACCGCCCCGCAAGAAACTTTTGAGGATGCTGCGGGCGGGCCTCGCGTGTTTCTTCGTTTGTTTTGGAAGCGGGGAACAGGAACGCGCAGGGAGGCCGCCGTGCCCGGGGCAGCGCGGCGCCGCGCGGACACGCGCGCTCCCGGCGGCCGCGGCCTCCCCGCGCGGCGGCCTCGGCCCTGCTCGGGTGCGGGTTTTGCCGGCATCCCGTCGGGGTGACTTACACAACCCCCCTGGGGCCGTGCCACGGGCAGGGCGAGGGGCCTCCCGGCCCACGGGCCCCGCGTGGGCCTCAGCGCCGCCTCCCCGGGGACGGGGCGTCCCCAGGGCTCAGCACCGAGGTGCTGGTGACCCCGGTCCCCGGGGGAGGCAGCTCGTGTGAGCTTGTGCCGTGGCGAGGGCTTGGAGCGGCGCTGGCAGCTGCCGGCGTGCGGCATTTCCAGGTGTGATGGTCACTGTGAGGTAACTCTGTGAGCGGCTTTGACAAAAGCTCCACGCTGCCTGCATCCGTCGTGTTTATTTTGTAAGCTTTAATCATGCACAGGGTTTGCAAAGCGAGCTGTGTGCAGCGCGTAGCATGAGCACGCGACGGGCAGTGGCAATGCAAAGGAAACCAGCAAGGTAGGAAAGGAGACAAGCAAGGGTGCTCTGCATGGAGGTGTAGCCACAGTGAGGCCTTCCCCGGGACAAAAGGTCATGGAGTGACTTGCCCTCATCACTTCTTACTTCCATGCTGGACCCATCTTCACCTGTTTCACACTTGAAAACTCAGTGTCGTGATCTTCATGTTGCCCCTTCTTGCTGCCCGCAGTACGAACACTTTCATGCATCTTTTAGCCTTAACAGCCTTGGTCCCTCCTGTACTCTAATCTCTGACTTGCCTACCACAGCTGGGCTGACTGTGCTCTGTAAAGGGAGTTCTCCTTAGATCCTCTCCCATTTGGCTGCTGTTCTGCATGTGCCAACCAAGTTTCTTCTCTGATAACTGTTCTTCATAAAAGGTGAAGTACAGGAACTCTGTCAACACCTTTCTTTGTGCTGTCAGCTCCTTCCCCTACCCCAAAGTTTAAAAGCATCATTTTTGGTTCCTCTCTGCTCTCCTTAACATCACTAACAGATTCTCCTCATTCCCAAGGATCTTCATGTTGTTCTTCAATCTCTATTTCTTCTGCAGTCATAGTTCTTCAGTGTAAGAGCAATATCCCTCCCTCAGGTGGAAATTATGCCATTTCTTGCAAAGTGGAAGTTTCAGCAGGTGGTTTGATCTAAAGGTGTTTTTAGGGGCCTACCTTCTCTATCCTGGGCAAAACGCAGAGGTAAATTAATCTTTAGGTCTGATCTGTGTTAGTCTGAGTGCAAGGATCTGTTTTTTCACCCTCACGGGGCTCTCTGTACATTAGTCTTAAAACAGTCAAAACTTGTTATCCAGCTTCTTTTTATTTCACTGATATTTGTAGCATATCATTTAAGCTTTGAGAGGTCTATTATATGAAGAGATGTAGTTTATATCTGATTCAGTGATAAGCAGGTACAAAAAAAGGACAAAATAAGTTCAGAAGGCAACAGGTCAGCTTTTGCAGTTGCCAGCTTCTGTAGCCTGCTTGCTGAACTTCAGATGCACATCTGTATGTTTTTGTTTAATCACTTCAGGCTTGGGACAAGCCTTTTTATAAGCATTTACAAAGCAACATTATTGGGACTCTTCTTTCCTATCTGTGTATGGAAAACTTTAGTGGTTGGTATACAGTATCTTGATCTGTGAGGCTGGTCAGTTCTGTCCCCATATATTCATTTTATTTTTTGATGTTAATTAAGATAGTTTGGGCTCAAATAGGGTTTTTTTTCTTTAGCTTGGCTTCATACAAGTTGTGCAGTTATGCCCCTCTACTATTGCTGATTACTATGCCTGCACTGACAAATTTTAGCTACACTTGACAGAGAAATTTTATAGATATTTCATTAGTATGTTTTGACTTCCTGTTACTGTATTTAACCATAGTGATCCCAAAGCTCTAGGCTGTTAACTATGTTCCTTTATCTCATCCCAAGCTGGCTGTTACAAGATACCTCTGTGTTCAACTGATTTCCACTTTACAGCCCTTGATACTAGAGAATGAGGCAACCTGTGTGAATCTTTTTACACTGCCTGGGAATAGATATCAAGCCTTATCACAGGAAATGTGTCATCTTCCCAGTGAACAGAGTAAATTCAGTTCCACAGGAATGGAGGGAGGTAGAATTTGTGCTCCTTTAAAAACAGAGGACCATCTTCTTTCCTGACAATGCAGAGTTTGTCCTTCAGAGTTGAAGGAGGTTGTTCCATTCTTCTAAACATGTAAAATAAGAAAAAACAAAGCTTAATTAACTGAGCAACATCTGCCAGATGGTCCTGAGGAACAGCTATGTGGTGGAGGTTTTGATACCGCTGCCTCACCAAGATGCCATGTGCTTGGAAGAGAATGAAGGGAATTACAGAAGTGATTACCTATCACATGTCATCTGTTGCAGGAGCCTGTCCAGAGATAAGCACACTATCATGCCCATCTTTGACTTGGAAATGATGCTTTTGATTGTAAGCTAAAGCACCTGACAGGTGGGTGGTAAATGTGGGGAAATGCGGTGTCTGCTGACTCAAAGCCTCAGGCTTGCATCTTGTTTCCTTAGTTTATTTTTCCATTCAAGAGAACTGTTCTTTTTTTCCCCAGGCCTCACTTTGCTCATAGTTGGTCACATCATACACAAACACTCATGAGTTATATTTCTTAAGGGGTGAACTTTCTTGGCTAGGCCTCCTTGCCCAGCTGTGTGTTGTGTTTTCCCACCCAAACTCGGTGCTAAGCCCGTCAGCTAACAGGAGTAGCAAGCTGTGATTGCCAGAGTGGGTTATACCACTGTGCTTTAATCAACTTAGAATGGGATAAATACCTGTTCTGAAGCCTGGGCTGCTGGCTTGTCTTCTGATTCACAACATCTATAACTAATCAAAGTAAGATTTTTCCTTCAGACTGTGTAGTACAGGTTTTTCCACAATCAACTTTTTATTGCCATCTCGAATGCTTAAAAAAATGAACAGAATAGTCTCTGTAACTTTAGTGCAATAAGAGTAGTATACTTTGCCTAGGAATACTTCAGGCAAAAAGGTCTATTACATTTTGGGAGATAGGGAGAAATAGCAGTGTTGGAGCATTTACGTTGACCCTGTTGAAGCTTTTAAATGAGGTTTTGAATGAGAACACTCCTGAGGAGCAAGCATGGCTGGCAAGTTCGACCTGGCGAAACAGCTATTCTGAAAACAGAAGTTTTTAGGGGTGAGATGCTAAAGTGGAAACAATCCTATGGCCAGGAAAATGTAATTGTATGTGTCAGAATTAGACTAAAGCTATGGAGACAATGGTGTGTTGCCTATAACCAGTTGATAATTGAACCCCTTCCTCTGCCTTGCTCCAATAGTTCTGCTTCGATATTTTAGTGTAAATATTTTTGAAAGGCTAATTAAAACAGAGCACTGATAAAATGAAGAAGGACTAATAATGCTTTGTACTGACCAGAATTAAGGCAAATATGTTCATTATACTGCCAGTTCTTCCTCCCATTACACACACTCACATGCTCCTAAAGCATATTCATTAGCCTTTAAATGAAGGCACAGGCTGGAGAGCATAGTAATTCTGCTTTACCCAGTTCTTAAGTTTGAACAACTTCAAATTCACTTAGATTTATAAGATGCACACTTGGGGTTCTACCTGGCTTCTCAAAAGAAGCTTTATAAAAAGTAAACAACTTGTCTTGAAACATCTTTAACACTCAGTACAGGCTGCTGCACTCACTCATTCTGTATGATAGCATCAATTGACTTAATTGAAGCCAAGATCTGGTTCAATGTGTCTAGTCAGCAGTGCAGAGATGTGTATCATATTATGGTTTTCTGTTAGATTAATTGGAATTTTTACTTTAAAACTTGATTGTAGATAAAATCTTAAATATGAAATTACTATGGGCTAAAGCTGTGTAGGAGGGTTTGATTAACCTTGGTTTCTTGGTGAGCAGTTATTCAGTGAATCCTTAAAGTGAGGCTCCTCACAGTGCTAAGAAGGAGGAATACACTTCACTGAAGAAGCTTGTAATTTTTGTTCTCACTGGAAAGTTTGCTTTCATACCATGTTATTTTCATGCTGTGGTGGAGGAGTTTGTAATCTTGGGATGTAATATAGATCAGGTATTTAATTTGGACTGAAGTATGAGGATTGATTGTGAACAGCAACATTAGCCCAAGCTGGCTTTGACTGATTAGTTCACTGGGTGTTGGGAGGAAAAAAGTAAATAAGTAAGTCTGTAAGACTTTTCATATGTCCTTCTTGTTGTTGAGGTCTGGATGTTGGTAGCTTAAGCTGTTCTGTTTTGTTGTCCTATGGCCTGTGATTGTTTTCAAGCACAGTTTTGAAATATCATCCTTCTCATCAAAAAACTTCAGCTATTGCCAAAGGCAACCATAGCAGTAAGACTAGAAAAAGCTTCAAATCTTGGTCATTTCAGCTATGCAAAGGAGGCAAAATTCAAGGAAGAGATTAACAAATAAAATAACTCTTTAGTGCAGAGTGCAGAGGAGAGGATATTCCTGCACATCTGTACTTGGCAGTTAGAGAGGAGAGCTTGTGGTCTTATCAGATGCATAGCTACAAACCAGATCTAGCCAGGAAATCTTGTGTGCCTGCACTGGCCATGGTAACACTGTTTATGAACTAATCTTGCCTTGCAGCTGTGGTGCTGTCTCAGCTTGATTTTGATATGTAAAAAGCTTATTGCAGGGAGCTTTGTGGCTGCTGGAGTGACCTTGCTATCCCTAGGGCCAGGTTACCTCACTTGTCTGTGGCAAGCTGAAGCAGTGCTAGGAATAAACAGAGACAGTATTTCTTTATGTTTCCATTTAAATAGCATTTAAATTTCACTTAAATAATATGTTTCCATATTGCTTTGCTATCTGTAGAAGAGAGCAAGAAGATGTCTAGAAAGCAGAAGGCTAAAACGCTTAATTCGATAGCTGATGAATTCACAGCTGTATAGCGGGTTCTGGCAAACAAAGGCATCGCTAAAGACGTTTCCTCCTATGACTCTTGGCACTGTTTTGTCAAGTGACCAAGAGTGAGGGATATTGGTTTGATTTACCTAACACAGTAAACTTGGTTTCTCATGTTTTTAACATGTTGTCTCTAATACTTGTTTACAGCTTAGCTATCAAGATATGTCTTTCCATGTCTGCCTGTCTCCAGCGAGAACTGGTCTGGGCCCAAGGTGACCAGTGGGCTCTTTACCACAGCCTGTGACACTGAACTTCCTTGAGATATGAAAAACTAGTCAACAGCATACCTGTGTAGCTTGTCAGCTTCACAAGGTACTTGACTCAGGCATTCATTGTGCTGTAAACCGGCTCACCGGTGCAATTTTGGAAGTTTTAAACAAGTCAGCTTACTTTTAACAAATCCAGAAGCAGATTTGAATGGTCAGTTATTTCATAAATATGATGTGCAATATTCAGGCCATGTCTTTCTTACACAAGGGAAAAAGTGGTTGAGGATTCCTTCCCTCAAAGCCACTCCAAAGAACGTTTTACTGCTTTCCTATAAGGAAGTAAGAGGACATCCTATAATATCAGAAAAAAAAGTGTATATGTGTATGTATATTTATATATATATATATCTCAGGTGCTCAAGTTAACTGCTGTGTTTTGTTGGACTATGCAGGGCTTCTCCCTGGGCTTCTGCTGGCATGATGAGGAGAATGAGACGCAGCCATGCAGCCCAGTGTCAGCAGTCAAATCCATCTCCTCCCTCCCTGCCAACCTGGAAACTCTTAATGCTTACGGCTTGTCATGGGAACAATATGACACATTTGTTAATTAATGGGAAGCACAAGCGAGTTAAGTGGGTATGGAAAGTTATCTGAGTATTGTTTGCTGTGAAATGAATTTCTCTGTACTGTATGGCCCTGCTGAGTATTGTACTAGGTGAGGTGAAAGTATTTAGTGCAAGTAAAGCAGTGTTAAATTGCTGTTTAACTATTGGAAGGTTTAGTTTCTATAAACACTGTGCTGGCTTAACTTATATTTTTATTCACTGTTATTAGAAACCAGAGGCATTCATAACTTAAATGTTTCCAGAAGGAGTATTACCACATATCTGCTTTAACTGAGCCCTCTCTATAAGGAGATACACATCCAAGAATTAGTGTAACAAAAGGTTGAACATTTCTAAAATTCCATGTTTTGAGCCCATGGTAGAAAAAAGGAAGAACAGCTATACTGTACTATATATATGTATATTTTTGCATATGTTTTCAGGGCCTGACTGCTCCAGTCCTAATTACAAGATAAATATATGAAGCATTTTTATATATACAAAAGCAGGACTTGCATCAGTTTTCTACCTGTACAAAAATCTAACAAAGCTAATAGTTATAATTCATTTTGGGAGAAGACTAACAAATAAGCTTGGAAAGAGGCCTGTGGAATGCCTGTGGAATACCATTCCACAAACCCTGACTTTGTTTTCTAGGTTTGTACACTAATGGTAAAGGTGGTTTTCTGTGTTGGACAAAGCCAAAAGTGTATTTGGATAAAAGAATGATAGTGCAGTGCTTTTTGCGTAGTTTAGTGCTTTCCTTGATCAGGAAGCTCTTCTAAATAACCAAATTTGGATCGATGTGTGCAAAAACTTGACAACTGTGGGTACTCATTCTGGGAGCCCTTGCAAGTTTTGACTTGGATTGCGCTGGGCTTCACAAAACTGTACAGGTAGATGAGAAGCACACGTGAAAATGGGGGTTAGCCACTGTAGTCATAATCAGTTAGTGTAACCATACATCTTAGGAGGATTTGTCCTCGCACTGAAGTGCTTTTGTCACAAGCAATGCCATGCGGCATGTGCAGTGTTTGGCAGTTTGGAGGAAAAATCTGCAAGTCTTTTAAGAGCAGAGGAGAAGCCCTTTTTGGAAGAGAATAGCAGCACTACTAGCATGCCGAAACAGCACTGATTTTGTTCAGCGTGAAATGCCAGTGGACTTTATGCCCTCCTGCTGCCCCCGTGCCATGGGTGAGAGGTCTGTCCTTGGAATGGTGCATCCAGTCCATGGAGCTGCAGCGCTTGTTTGCCCCATAGGCAAAGGTCAGGTACCAACAGCAGCTGTGAATTCCCTGGAGCAGACTGGCAATCCTCCCATTTTCAAGGAAAATGTAGTCATGACCCAGACAACAATGTGGTGGTCAGGCCTTTCTTTCTCTGGTGACTTTTCCCTGAATCACAGAGTGGTTGAGGTTGGAAGGGGCCTCTGGAGATATCTAGCTCAACCCTCCTGCTCTAGCAGGGACCCCCAGAGCATGTGGCACAGAGCAATATCCAGGCAGGTTTTGAAGATCTCCAGAGAAGGAGACTCCACAACCTCTCTGGGCAGCCTGTTCCAGGGCTCTGGCACCCTCACAGGAAAGAAGTTCTTCCTCACATGGAGGTGGAACTGCCTGTGTTTCAACTTGCACCCGTCACCCCTTGTTCTTATTGCTGAACACAATGGAGGAGAATTTTGCTCCTCCTCCCTACAATCACCCCTCAGGTATTTGTACATGTTGATCAGATCACCTCTCATCCTCTTCTCCAGACTAAACAGGCCCAGCTCACTTAGTCTTTCCTCATAAGACAGATGCTCCAGTCCCTTAACCTTAACCTTAACCTTAACCATCTTTGTCGCTCCACACTGGACCCCCTCTAGAAGCTCCACATCCTTCTTGTCCTGGGGAGCCCAGAACTGCCCCCAATACTCCAGGTGCGGCCTCACCAGAGCTGAGCAGAGGGGCAGGATCCCCTCCCTTGACCCTGCTGGCAATGTTCCTCCTCCTGCAGGTCAGGATCCCATTGGCCTTCTCAGCCACCAGGGCACATTGCTGCCTCATGGTTAACTTGGTGTCAGCCAGGACTCCCAAATCCCTCTCCACAGAGCTGCTCTCCAGCAGGTCAGCCCCTAATCTGTCCTGGTGCCTGGGGTTATTCCTCCCCAGGTGCAGGACCCTGTGCTTCTCCTTGTTGAAAGAGAGATGCCTTCTCCTTTTTTCCCAGGAGAGGTTCCTCTCCAGCCTGTCCAGGTTCCTCTCAATGGCCGCAGCAAGTCTATTCAGGCCAGTGGAATTTGGTCTTGATAGTAGTGATAAGTAGTCTGTGATGAGCCATAATAAAGCAATGATGTCCCAGTAGTGTGCTATATAGAAGTCTTTGCTGAGAGGTTTTTATATTAAAAAAAAAAAAAAAAGGCAAAATGGTGTAGGGAAAACTGAGATCCACACGAGGTAGGATGGACAACACTTATTAGAAGAGGGATGCAATGATATGGAAGGCTGGGGTACAGAGTGCCTGTTTTTTCCCTGAAAGTTTGTAGTGCATGATCTATTACTGCTGCTGTCTTCTGTTTAGGATTTCTGTTTGTTTAATTTTTAGCAAATACTTTTGCATTGTCTGAGTAATCAGGTCTTTGAATTGCAAAAATTGATTATTTTTCTGTGTTCTGTATGAGTGTTAAGTGTATTCTGTTGGCTTCCTATATGAAAAATGCCCTAGACTGCAGCATCCTGCAGTCATTCTTACTGGCCAGACTCAGCATTTCAGCTTTCTAGAAGTGTGACTAGTTTCCTGTTGGCTTCTAGATTTTTGGCTGCCAGCTGTTTGTGGTGGTGTTATTTGTTTTTGTAACAGGTGAGAAACTATGCTTAGTTTAGTTCTATCTGGAATATTAGGAGAGTATTTTTGTTTGAAATACTTGAAATAAGCAAGTTAGTTTCTTGAAGTCAGTATCTTGAAAGGTTGATTAGACCGAGGGGGGAGATTTGAATGAAACTTTTGATGAAAATAAAAATACGCCACCCCTCACACATCTGAAAAATATCCACTTTTTAATTGTCCCAAAAGTTTTCTTTGCTTTTTAAATATATTTTTTTGGTATGATGTTGAATATTTTCATTCACTGAGTTTGAAAACACTTTTATTAGCATAGCTACATTATTTCCCTCCTTTTTCACAGAGAAAATGCAGTTATCAGCTAATTTATCTCCTATTAGCACTGCTTTAACAGAGAATTCAATATGATAATTACAAGGTTGGCCTGAAGTTCCTTTTTATTCTTATTCAGTTAAACTTTCAATAACTGAGATGAGAGTTTGAATTTTGTAAAGATTAGGCTGTAAATTTTTTTAAAAAAATCTTTTAACAGGGTAATCTCCAGGGCCACAGAATTATTGCAAACAGAATTCCACTTTGAATTCTGGGGAGATATGGACAAAGATTTGATTTTTTTCTTTTTTTTTTCTTCCTTTTTTTTTTTCTTATGTGTCTCTCTAGTGCTATTGTGAAACTAGACTTGGATTTCAAGAGTATTCAGAGTTGTCTCTGGTTACTAATATTCTCATGTTCTAATTCTGACATGAATAAAACAAGTGCCCCCCGCTTCCTGCCCCCCAACATTAAGAAGTTGAGGATCTCTCTTACGTAGGGAAAAGCACCGTTTTCACACATCGGGTATATTTGCAAGCAATACCTGTTATCTTTCTCTTCTGTTGTTCCATGCTTTTGATCATACTTGCACAGTGTTAATATTTAAACCAATTAGGTTTACAGGGATGAGCAGGGTTGGAGCCCTCAGTCACCTAACCTAATTCAGAAACCAACAGATTTTCTGCAGTATTTCAATACGCCTTTTTTAAGAGCATGATTAGGTCAAGACAGACTTATGTAAGGCAGTGAGTTAAGCCTGCTATATATAAAATCCACCAAAATAAATCTACATGTGCTCTTGAGCCTTGGCGCTGCCCTCTGCTCGTGGAGAAGCATTGCACAGGCCCATGTTTTGGCTGAGCCCAGACGCAGCCCAGCGATTCTGTGGAGATTCTATCTAGTATAATGATTTTTGACATCAGCCGCCGTTTCCTGATGCTGCTGCGTATTGACCCGAGTGCTCGATGTGGTGTTACCACATCTGCCAGAAAGCATGGGTCCCTATCAGGGATTTTCCTGGACGTTTTCACCTCTGTCACAGGAGATATGTTTGTAAGGTCAGATGTTGCTTTTAGAATAGCACTGTGTGATATTTAGAAATGTTCACAAAAGTCTTAATAATGCATTAGAAGCTTTCTATTCAAACAACTACTCATCTCTGTCTTTCAGTGTTAATTCAACTGTGTTTTATAATAATTGGTAGTTTCCTTTATGTTTATTCATCCTTTTGAGGATGGAAATTTACCCCTCTAAATGCTATGGCCTTTCAGTATTTTAAGAGCTAATTATCTCTTACTTCATTTGAGGAGGAGAGTGAAGGAATAGAGGCTTAACTACCCTTTATTCTTCCCCGCTGTTTGCTGTGTATAGCTTTTATAGATAGTGTATATATATCCTGTTTTCACTCCAGTAGTAGCCATCATGGATATTTAAGTTTAGCTTCTTTCTTCTTACAGTAAGAACAAAAAAAAAAACCCAAAATGATTTCCCTTTGAGAACCTTGTATCAATGAGAACCTTCAGCACACAGGATAACTCAAACAGTATAATGTTAAAACCAAAATAATGTTTTTGTACTCTACTGAATGAATTATCCTAATCCTCCAGATGTTGCTAGGTATTAAAGGAAATGGCAGACTTCCCAAATACTTTCCAGAAAAGGATCATGTAAACACCAAGGAGGAGGAAGAAAATGCCCTGAGAACCACCTTTTGATTACAGAAATAATACAACTTGATGGAGTCAAGGGTGTGTGTTCTTGTTAAGCTCAATTAGTGTGTGTAAAAACAGTGCACCAAAATAGAGTGATGAAAGGGAAATGTGAATCACTAATATTATAATTTGCTATACTAGCCTGTAACCATACTGACAAAATATTTTGTTCATACATTTGCAAAAAATATGAAACCTGCTCTTTAAAAGACTCTCAGTGCTGACTGAGCTAACTTACTGTTTCACAGGTTGCTCAGGCACATAATTATTTTGGAAGTGTCTCAAATTTGACCTGCGTACACCCTTACTTTAGTCAAAGACTAGTTGGTTTTATGATTTCTGTAGGTGCTTTTTCTTTCTCTGGCACTAGGTAGAGTTCTGCTTACAGAAAAACTTCAACTACTTTAGTGGTGTGGGGGTGTGTTTTTTGTTTTGTTTTTTCTCCTTTACTGTCTCTCCTTCCTAGTAGAAAAGCACTGTTCACAACACTGTTAACACTGTCACCAAGTTCTGTAGAAGTATTTGTGATAAGCATTTTGCTGTGGAAGTGCAGTGGGTTGAAAAGACACTATCGTCAGGCTAGAGGTTCTCTTCAAACTAACAAGGTCAAGGGGGCAGACAGAAACTGGAGACTTAATGACCGCTCATTTTCAGCAAGAATTTAAGTGAATGTAGAAAATACTGCCTGAAATTCTACTATGAGGTTTTAAACTGCTTTGGAATTTTCAAGAGGAATGAGATGTCCAAAGGCCCAGTTTCCCTTGCAGTGTATTCTTAAATTCTTTTCCTGCTATAAATAATGCTCTCTTGTACAAAGGGAGACAACAAGTAAAATCAAGACTGCTTCTGTGACTTGCCAGAAAGTTTTTTTTTTTATCATTAATCATTATAGAAATGCAACTGAGAAAGGCCAATGTGTTTTGCTCTGGAGATCAGCAAACAGCAGTTACAAATCAGCTATAGATCCCATAAGTGTAGCTTTTGTATGTACTCTCACATTCTTGGAAGATTATCGACAGCCTAAAAAAAAAGAAAGAAAGAAATGGGAAAAGTGCTCCAGCAATATACTGTAATACAAAACTGTGCCGAAAGGTGATTGAAGTGCAAAAAGAAAACTATTGATCTAGGTATTTTCTCCATTGACTTAATTCACAGCAAGTGTCTGTTTTATGTAAGTGTTTGAGGCAAATCCCTCAGAGCAGAAACTCAGGGCCTACTATGCCCATTATTGACGCCAGTGACTCTTCCTGCTATAGATGTGTATTAAAATGATGAAAGAGGGTGTAGTGTTGAGTTGATCTGTCTAGTGTGAATTACTGCAAAGCGTGAATTGATCGAAGGCGTTTGGTTTTGCAGTGAGATGGACGAGGGGCTATCCCACCAGCACTGTGGTGTCTCTAGTAGGTGGAGGGCCCCTTCTAGCTCAGGACAGGTAATTCACCTGTGTTCTTGTCCTCTCTTGTGTAAACTCGCCCTGGCGTTCTGGCAGGTGGTGCTGAAGATTGTGTTCATGTTCAGAAGTCAGACTTGGCACACTGCTGCTTCATCTCGATCCTGAAATATTGTTGCCTGGAGTGGCTTAGTTATTTAAATAAAACCCCAAACTTTCTGATGGAATGGGACGGTGTTGAAGTAGGCAGTATTTCTGAACATGCTTATGTGCTAATTAAACTTCGATGGAACTTATGCTCAACCTATCTTCCGCTCAGCATCCTCTGGTTTTAATGAGAAGAATTTTGACTCTTCGTCTGTTATTTGCAGGCTTATTTTGTTTTGGATAAGCAGAAGTATTCTGCAGAAGTATTTCTTTACTCCATCGTGTTGAATTACTCTTCTCCCATTAACCTGCAAGTGATGCTTTTCATGTCTTTTCATGTTTTATGGCCGTTGCTTAATAAACAAGGTATATTTGTGTGACCATGCTGATCCCTGTTATAAATAGGTAACCCAGTGGCTTCAATCAAGCTATGCTTGCATTCACATGCTCTGAATTTGGCACTTTAAATCAGCTGCTGAGGGTCTGTTTACTGTTTTGCATCTAATCTGTTAGAGAGCTCGTTGGTGGTATAAGTTTTATATGCTCACTAGGTCTTTATCTGAAAAGACTGTATTTTCTCAAATATTTCACATTGGCAGTACTTTCACCTCTGTCCTTGAAAAGAATTGTTTTTAGTTATTTTTCAAATTTATACCCAGAATTTGTAATAGGAAAAGCGATACTTGGAAAAAAGTGGAGTAAACTTAGTTTTATGAAGAAAAATATTTCTTATAATTTAAAACAAATTCTACAGACTTTTTTATTAAAATTAAAATTATTTGTAGAATTTGTGTAATTCACTACTCTATGGAAGACTTTGGTAATCTGCCTTTAAAACATGAAAATGGGGAGATAGATATGGGAGCGTGACCATAAAGCTGAATAACAATGAATAACATGGGAAATAGAAGAAATAGAATGTGAAAATGGAAAGCTGTCTGACACACCCTAGAAAAAGGAAAACATCTGTAACATCATGAGCTGTTTTGATCACACAAGCCTATTTGGTGTGGAAAGACTGAGCTCGTTTAAAATTGTGTTTGGAAAGTGGTCAATACAGGTGGGTTGTAGATGCTACCATGGCTGTGGTTGCCATTTCATCAAGCCTCTGCATGTGCCATTTCATCAAGCCTCTGCATGTGCTTGTTCCCTCCTGCAAGACTGCTCATGCTCTGCATCTCCAGGCTGCGGTCACTGGGGCACTACATTTTGCTGCTGCTTCTTTCCACCTTCTGTTTCTTCTGGAGAATGTGTCTAAACTCATAGTGCTCCAGAAATGCAGGTCTCACACTATCCATCCCTCTCTGTGTTGCAATTCTTCCTTGATATCCCAGTGTGGGTATCCACTAAGGATCCTATGCAGTGTATCCCATCTATGAATTAAATCACTTCCTGAGTCCATTAGACTGTAAGTTTAGGTTTCTTGTCTTTCAGTGGCTTACTTTATTGTGCTCTGGCGAAATGATTTGTCTTGCAGGAAATATTTTTTTTTTTATTCAGGCTTGTTCATTTCCTTTCCCTTTACTATTGGGCACGTTACATCACACACATACAGGTGTTGAGGAAAATATGAAGCTAATATCTTTTACATAAACTTTGGAATATCTTTTCCACAGACCACATTTTATAGTTACTGTTAATATCCCTGCAACTTTCCTGTAGTTAAAAGAAGAGAAAGAAATCATGTGATCCTAGGAATCTAAAAGAAACCAAGCTGCAGAAAAGAACTAGTGTTGCAGATGTCTTTGACAGATCAAAAGGTTGTGGTGAATGGAATTTTTAACTCTGCCATATTTTGAGGGAAAGAGAACCTACTGTCTTTAAGCTGATTGGAAGTTAAATCTAAGAACATAGAGTAAGACAACACAAGTTTGTTCTGCCCATGGTCTGAACAGGTAAAGTACAACTTTGATCCAAGTGGAAGGGCCAGAGTAAGGACAGCTAATTGGTTTGGGTGATGCGTTGGCTCTAGTTGATACCTAGTTAGAACAGCCAATGTAAGAGGGTGATGGGAGGGAGGTGGTTAGGCCAGCCATCCCTTCCAGGCTGCAGATCTCATTGTGCATGAAAATGAGTCTGTTCTGTACAATTATGCTACTCAACCTTTGTGTTTCTCATCAGAAGGGAGCTCACTGCCACTACAGTTCGATTATTCCTTTAGCCATGAGCAGCTGCTCGCTGCTGAACATTTAAGATGCGTACTGGGGGTCTGCACTGTTAGGACTGCACAGACTAAAAGCTGAAGGATATAAAAGCTAGTCTGTAGCCAGAATTATTTATTTCCTCTGTCCCATCAAAAGTGCTTTCTAATGTGTGGTGCAAGTTTGAGAACTGATACATACACATATCTTCCCTATAATGGTGTCGTGCTCTACTTTTAACTCAAAAAAGCAGCTGCAAAAGCTGGTTTGAAATACCTATATTAGACATGAATCACTCTTATTATTTCTGAATTGCACCTGTTACTGTGCACAACAAATGGAGCTGTCAAGCATGATGAGTTTATATTGTGTTTAGTCACTTTAATTGGATCATCTTCCCCAACAGTTATGCTGGTTGCAGCTACACAAGTGAGCAGACACTGATGTGATTGTCTCTGGAATGAAATAGATAAGACGCAAGAAATGCCATAGTAACGTTTTTATGTTATCAAGCAGACGATGGAGCCAACCTTGTTAAAGAAAGATGACACTTGGTGGACACTTTTTAGTGCTTGTTTTTGGAAAAGCACACACTTCATAACAGAGACTTAACACTAAGTGGCAGCTTGGAGGAGGAGGACCCAAGTCAGCAGGAATGCAAAGAATTACTCATAATAAGGCTGTTCTGCACAATTCTGAAGCTGTGGGTGTATTTAGAGCAAGAAATGGTGTCCTGTCAGCCGAGTCTGCAATACATGAGTTGTCCCCTTTATCTAAAAGTGACTTGTTGGTGCTACTGCTGTTACACATACCCTTAATCAGCCTTTTGGGAAATTACTGTTGCCTTTGGGGAAGTTGGATGTTCCCAAACTTGCACATGCTGAAGTTGCAGTTGAGAACCGGGGTAATTTGCTGCTATCCCGATAGCAGCGGAGCAAATGGTGTACAGTGATTTATGGGTAGCAATGGGGGAGGAGGCTTGAGCAAGAGGGTTCGGAAATGGTCCATGTACTCCCAAATTCTTACATCTGAAACAGTAATAGATTGGCAGATTTATTAAAACCATGAATGCTGGTGCTATTTCACACAGTATCAAATCAACTAAGTCTTGTGACACTGGAATGAGGATAATTCAGAAGTTATTTCTGTGATGAGGAGAGGAGACTGGGCATACATATAGGAGGTAGATGAACAGTCTGATCCTAGCAAAGTTTGAAATATCTTCTGTAATATCTAACAAACAGAATAATAATTTTTAACATCTGTGTCAGGTCTGCATTATTTAGGATATCGAGAAGAATTTGGCATTGAAGTATGGAAAGAACTAGGTTCAAATAGTACTCTTGGCAAAACAAGATAGAGCACTTGCTTCCTCAGAATACAAATTTCACTCCAGTCCAGCGTGAATGAACAATACAGATGCTATATTTATATGTAATATTTGCACATAAGGCTTGGGGAAGATCATAAAATGTCTGTTGTGTGACATAACAGATATGATTTACGTTCCTCCTTATTTCTCAGTTGAGTAAATTCTGGATTTTGAATCAATAACTGAAAGTTAAGTGCCCTATAGAAGCAAAGTATTTGGAATATGCTCTCTATCAGACATTGGCACACAAATTTTCTTTCAAGAAATGCATTCAAATTATACATAAGTGAAATTATTTTCTAAATACATATGCTAAGTCAGTTTAATTAGCATGATACTTCCATACATTGGAGTCCCATATTGGCATTGGACTTTTGTCAGCGTTTTCAAATGTGCATGTGCAATATTGCTACTATACCAGAACTGTTCCTCTGGGGCTGTTTTGACCTCTGAAATGAGGAGACTGGGTTGTCATCTCAAACACTAAGTACTGAGGAGCTGCAAGAAAGGTCTGCAGACTTGGTTGTCACAGAATCAATCACGGATTTTCTGATGAGGATTCGGTTCAGACACTCTTGCATGACTGCAGAGCTTCCACTAAAGAGCCAGCCTTGTTTCACAAGCTCCCGTGTTGGATGGGACTAGCTTTTTGCTGGCTGTAGCTGACGTGTAAGCAAACCTTGAGTCATGATCAGTTTCTCCAGTTACCTCTTCAGTATTTTCACTAATTCCATGTGGTAAATAGGAGGTTCCACAAAATTTCTTGGCTGACAATCACTGTGTTTAATGTGAAAATCAATAAAACACTTGGGCCTCACCTTTCTTTTAGCATCGCACTGTGGAAATCTGCGTAAAACAGTATCTTGCTAAGTAAGTTTGTTAATTAAAGCACACCAGGTTACTTAGATTTTCCTGTAAAATTAATTCCGTAATAGTCCAGTGCCTTAGCATAGAAACATCTGTGTGTGTGCACCAACCAGCACAATTAAGTTACAGCATAGGGCTTTATGCTTGCTGTGCATTTGGTATTCAATTATGTCTTTCAAATTTTCAGTGTTTTTGTTAATGTGTAGTTAGTTTTCAACTATGAAATAATAACCTCAATCTAACCTGAGTTTAAATCACTTGAAATTTATGATTTCAGTAAATTGATATAACTCATATATATGTATACTGCAACTTGCAAGATAAACCTGAGTATAGTGGGGAAAAAGGGGTAAAGCAGCCCAAGTCTATTTCTGAATCACGCACATTTGCAAATTGTATGTTTTCATAATAGGCATAATAAGGATTACCCAAACAGCCATTGTAAGGAGAATTTGGAGAGAATACTGCCCAAATCTGACTGTAATTGTAACCAAAATGGGCTTAATATCTTGTTTCTCTCAGCTGTAAAAGGCTAGCCCAAAGAGTGGTAGTGGCAGCTGAGTTTTTCATCCAGTAACGTTGTACTACTGCGTGCACAAGTTCTGCAGTTGATTAAGTATAAAAATAATATTAATGAAACATATGGTCTGATCATGGTCCCACCTGAGCTATACTGAAAGCGTAAGAATTTTTTTTTAATTAATTACTTGAATAAATTTGTACAAGATGTGGAAAATACTCATTTATTCATTGCATCCAGCTATTTGAAGTTTGGTTGAGAAGACTGGGTAACATTTTTAATCACTTCTGCCTTGCAGGTTAATCTCCGAGCCACAGATGTGAAGCTTATGCGCCAGCTGCTCATCATCAATGAAAGCATTGAGTCTATCAAGTGGATGATTGAAGAGAAGGCTATTGCCAGCAGAGGCAGCAGTTTGAGTGGCAGCCTGTGCAGCTTGCTGGAAAGTCAGGACACATCTCTCCAGGGAAGCTGCAACAGTTTGCAAGACTGTAGTGATGGACTAGATGGAATATCAGTGGGGAGTTATTTGGACACGTTAGTGGATGATGTACCTGGTCACCAAACCCCCTCTGACGTGGACCAGTTCAGTGATTCTTCTCTTCTAGAGGACTCGCAGCCCATGCATAAGCATCCCAAAATTGATTCTGATGAGTACTACTGTTTTGGTTAATAAAACAAGTTTCACTGGGACACATGCACTTGTATTTATCCTTTTTCTTTGCTGCTATTTTATACCATGTGCAAAAAAAAAAAAAAAAAAAAAAAAAAAACAAACAAAAAAAAAACTTCTCTTGGAAGGAAAACCTACTTTTGATTCTGTTTTAAAACTTTTCTGTTTCTCCTAACACATTTTCTCCTAGGTGAGTTGTCTCCTTTTTCCTCCTCTGCTTTTTCTTAATTTATTGTTGCATTTTTTTCTTGTTTAATTTTTTTATGATGCGATATCTACAAGTTTTTGAAAGTGGTGAAGGAAAAGCTTTAGCTTTAAAATGAAGCATAGGGAAGTGAAAGTGTTAATTTTGTACTTGTTGGCAATAAAATGTCTTCTGATAACCCTATGTTGTGGTAAATTTTCTTGGTTACCAGGTTTTGCCTTTTCTCAAAGACTCTGTTTTTATTCAGCTTTGGGTCTGAATTTGGGCCTATAAAGTAATACTGCCTTTTGTAAACAATATTTGATCCAATTAAGATGTTTTCACTTGGAGTAAAAACTTTTCCAAACTTTTCTGTGTGGGCTTTCTTTCTTCATGGATATTCTTATCATACTTGTCCATTTATGACCTTAAACATAAATACTTTAACTAATGTCCTGGATGGGTAGGTCCAAGTGCTATAAGCTCTGCATGAGAACATGTTTCATTTCAGTGTTTACTGCCTTTCGTCCTCTTTGAGCTTACTGCTTTTATAGGCACGGTGTATATCTGGAAAAAATGAGGGAGGCATTCCATATTCAAAATATCCAATTCTACTACCTTGCGTGTTGGGCCAAAAATCCTTGGCAGAGTTACTTTAAAAATATAGTTTAAGCTCTTGACTTTTTTTTTTTAATCTTTAAACTTTGAGAGACTTAATTGGACATGGTGAAATATTTTGCAGTAAGTATCTTGCTAGAGAGCATGTCCCTTTATTTTTGTTGCACATACGTAAACACCCTTCATTCACAAGTTTTTTTTTTTTTTATTGAGCATACAGTTAATAAGAGCTTGCCCCGCTGCCTTTTGTTTGCTGTTTTACCAACAGGACCTTGTTTTAATCTAATGGTGCAGTTGAGAATTACCACTATAAATTCATCTAAGAAGCATCTGAAGAATCATAAAAAGAATCTAGAAGGAAAATTGAAACAATTGCTGCCTAGAAAATCTCTGGCTCTTCAGACTCCTCTGACCAATGTTTTTGTGCAGAATATTACAAGGGTGTTTTTTTTTGGGGGGGGGGGGGGGGGAGATTTCTGTTCAACAGAATGTACAGAAATACATGTATTGGAAAAACGAGAATGAAAGAGGCATTGCTGAACTGTATTCTCTATTTAAAAAAAAAAAAAAAAAGTGAATTTCCAGCTTAGTGATGGTAGAGATATTGATCATAATAGTTGCAGATGCTGAATGTATTCTTTTTTCCAATAGAGACACGAAAAATCCTTCACAGAAGATATCAGTGTTTACCTATGAAAATACAGAATCCCCATTTGAAGAAGCTTTATATGATCTGAGGGAATAAAGTACATGCAGCTAAGTATGGTTCATGGTCAGATACGACCAAAGTTCTGCCTTTCCTAGGAATGTTTCTGTGGACTTAAATCTAGAAAAAGGTGGGGATAAAAGGTCAAAAAATGAAAGTGACATTTTGTGCTTTGGCAATTTTGCCATTATTCTGAATATGTCTATATCCATTATTTAAAATTCAGGCCAATTTGGAAAATAAAACACATGTCCTAAGTAATGTCTTAGGACATTACCGCTTTATTTAAATACGAATAGTAAGAGGAATGCTTCTCCACTCCTACAGCTGTTTGTACTTTTATTTTTTCTCTTAACCCCACTCCTGGGCCTGCTCGTGATCCTTAAACTTACCTTATGATCTGATGTACTTGTTCATTTACAGACTGTTTATCTTCTTAATAAGAAGATAAATGGGGGGGGGGGGGGAGGATGGGGAGTTAGCTCTCTCAATTTCTCAATTATGATGATGATGTCTGTTCAGCACAGCTAGGTTCTAAAAATATGAATTTGGGATTCTTACTGGTGCACTTTGTACACCTATCTGCCATAGTGTGCCAGCATGTATGTTTTATGGGATTTTTTTTTTCTTTCCCACAGCTAGTTGAATTAAAACCCAATTTCTTATAAAATCTCAAACTCACAGAGTGGTTGAAATTGGAAGGCACCTCTAGAGATCATGTAGTCCAACCCCCTGCTCCAGCAGGGACACCCAGAGCACGTGGCACAGGGTGGCATCCGGGTGGGTTTGGAAGATCTCCAGAGAAGGAGACTCCACAGCCTCTCTGGGCAGCCTGTGCCAGGGCTCTGGCACCCTCACAGTAAAAAACTTCTTCGATGGAGATGGAACTGCCTGTGTTTCAGTTTGTCACCATCACTCCTTGTTTTATCACTGGCCACTGCTGAGAAGACTTTGGCCCCATCCTCTTTACTGTAGTAAATTTGTTGGCAATAGAAGGTTCTTTGGGAAGGAAGAAAAAAAAATTTCCTTACGTGCGATGCATTCAGATATTAAAATAATTATAGAAATGGGAAGATCAAAAAGGCTGCCACCTGAGTCTCCTCGTGATTGCTATGTCTAGTAATAGTACGTGAAAACAGAGAGCCATGTCTGGATAGTAAAGTTGTGCTGAAGTTTTTAAGTTGAAATGCAAGGAAGTATTTTGCAGTAGGAAAATGTCCATTCTGTTGAAGTAGGTGAAGTACACTAAAGATACATTTGCACCAATCGGGGATTAAGGAGAGATCAAACAGCTCCTATTTATAGGATTACTTGATCTGCTTTCATGATGCCAGCAAACCTGCTGAAGCACACTTACTAAATTGTTAGGATTCATGGGTTTTTAAATGTGCCTCAATTTTTTAAAGAACCTTCCTTTTTTTTTTCTTTTTCTCACAGACCATCAGAAATAGTTGTATTTGTAGTGACCTTGATCTAGCCTGAAAATAGGATTTCAATTGGATTTTATGGTCTACTTTTTATAAATACATTATTTAAATAAATCTAAGTATTTTTATAGTTGTTAGTAAAGTTGATGTGAATACACATAGCATGAAACAGAGTTTGAGTGAGCACTGTAATTACATTCAAAACTATTTTTGGTTAGGAAGAAATATATGTTCACTGAGAGGCTTCTCAATACAACTTCTGTGATCAAACAGGGTATTACAAATAGCTTAAGGAGAGCAGAGGCAAGCCCTCAAATGACAATACTGTCCTGAGTTTAGCATTTTTAGATTACTTTATTCCTTGCCATCCTTACAACTGGACATAGTTTGAAGAAAAAGCTTCAAAATTTTGTCTTTCAGAGTGTCATCGAGTAGAGCATCATCTGTGAATTCAAGTTAGGTTTTTATTTATTATTACTTGAATACAGGGAACAAAACTAGTCCAAGTTGCGACTATTCTGAATGAAGATTTTCTACCTTGATTGTCTGGCATGCAAGTTAGGCATCAAGGTAGGTGCTTCTTCCAAAATGTATTTTGTCTCGTATGTATTTTGTCTTTCCTTCTCTGAACGCGTTCTTGAGCAGTAGGCCAAGGAGCACATTACTTTCTTTTCTACTGCAAAGCAAATTCAAAAATATTATTAACATACCTTCTTAAATGTCTTGTAGAGTTATGCTGAAATAACTTCAAGGTAAATGCAGAACTGTAACTGTAACCCATGTACTCATGGCTGTCGTACTGGATAAAGAATAATTACCCTTGGGAAAAATTTATAATATTATAGCAAGAAAGTTCATTTAAATGGGAGTAAAAGCTGGCAGAGAATAAGGCCTGCTGGTGAAATGGAAGTTTTGTGTCATTAGAAGCTTTCCTTCTCCTTACGCTTCTTGTCTGCTCAGGAAAGGAATCAAAGGCCGAACAAAGTCTCCGTTTGGAAAGCACACCACCACTATCCTGCAGACGGAGAAAAAGCCGAATAACAAAAAAAAGGAGGAAAGAAAGAAAAAAAAGAATCTGATCTATTTGTTCTGTTTGGGGGGGGGGAGTAGTAAATATATCATTTTAAACCCTATGTTTTGGAAGTCTGAAGTTTCAAAATCTTTCTCAGCATTTCACTTTTGAAAAAAGAGAGTTGGTTAGCACAGGTAGATGACGTGTAATCTGAAATAATGTCTGGTTACACCATGTAGTTGCATCTCATATATCCCTGCATAATCTACTAAGACTGTATGGAGATTTTCTCTAGTAATTTTAGTCATTTAATGAATTGTCTAAAAAAAGATGTAGTTTTAATGTTGCCAACATTTTTCCGGAACCAGGCCTAGAAGATGTGTCTTTGTTAAAAAGAACTAACATATACTCAGTAAACATGAGATCAGTAGAAAACATCCATCACATTCTAGAAGAAAAAGACTTTGTTTGACTTCCATTTGCTCTGTTTGTCTTTCTCAGAATAGCTATGAATTTACTATAGAAACAGAATACAAGAGCATCCTTCCCTAAAACTAAAAGATATGCTTTTCTCTTACATAAATTAAAAAGAGATTTATGCCATCTGTACTTGACCTTTCTCTCAGACATTGATTAAATCTGATTCATAAGTATGTTTAGAATCAAAACAAAGCAAGAACTATTCTTTATAGATTTTTTTCTATGCTGAGGAATACTAGTTATGAGATACACAGTTTCTGTGAAGTTTCTTTAAAACCATTCTTTCCCAGCAAATACATCTAGTCTTAAGGACTGGTGTTTCTCTGTAGTTCTGCTTGATTTTGTTGGCTCTTCTCTGAAAAAAAAACATCCAAAAGAAATTTTAATTGCAGTTATGGTAGCACATGGTTTGAATGGCTGAGAAGAAACACTGGTCTCACAGAGCTATTTGAAAGACCTGGTTATCCAAAATTGCTTCAGAAACTGTATTATATTCTTGAGCAATTCTTCTTTTCATGTGTGTGTGTGTGTGATGTTCATGTGGATAGAAAACAGGAGACTGAACTCAGACATTTGAAGTTTTACTTCACCTGAGGATAGTAGAGCACAAATCCTCCTTGCTGAGTCCATTGACCGGTTATTGCTAACCAGTGTTGTCATATCAAAACCCTCGTATATGACTGATGTATTGACCATATTTAAGAAATCTGTGAGACCAGTGAAAATCTTATTGAATTAAAATAGATATTGCTATCATTTCATGAAGGAGAATGTTACTACTAGAAAAGGGTCAAATTTGGCCTATGAATTAGGAAAGTACACCATAAAAATCTTTTTTTTTTTTTTTTTTGATTAGGGATGTGTTTTAACAGAATGTGTGCTTCTTTTTAATGTCTATCACACTATATAAATAGTACAGCTATTTAGATAGTCCTATGTGAGGTCTTTTCACAACCATTCAAGTTATTGTTGCCAGAACAAACAGGTCTAGTCCTTTATTTAAATGAATGCACTGAAAAGCAGCATTAAAATAGATTCTAAGTTTTAGATATTTAATTGTAAACTAGCAATATTCTATTAAGTTTCATTTTCATTTAGAAAAAAAATCACTTTTTGTTCCTCAAGCCGTTTTTTATATGCATTCCACATCAAAGTCCGAGAACCAGTAGTACAAAAAGAGAATTCGTGCTGCATGTATTTGTGAAAAATGACTTAGTAAATTCAAGTTCAAGTTTTACTGACAGAAACCTTACCAGATAAGTAACTTTACTGCCATTAACAAGGTCATATGACTAACAAATCGGAAGTAAAACTGTTTATTAAACAAACAAAAATGATGAGCCCTGCATTTGGTAGAGCATCCAATTCCATCTGGGTGAGTGTCCAGCTCCCTTGCTTGCTGGTCCCAACCCTAAGTCATACTGATTTCTAGGGGAGTGCTCAGATATTTCAAGAGAAGGTACTACAGTTGTCCTAAAGTAGTACAGAAACATATAAAACTATATAACACAAGTATCTGGTATTTATTTCTGCCTCATCCATTTTTGAGAGCTATATATTGATCATATCTAGTCCTCTCAATGGCAATACTGCTATTTTTTTTTTTCCTAAAGGGAAGTTTTTTTCCTATGCAAATATTAGACTTCTCACAGTTATTATATATTAGTCAATAAAATCAGTTGGGCAAAATTATGAAATTCCTAGTTGATATTACAAATAATCAGATTACAGAGTTCCGTTCGCTTTTTGTGCGTTTTGATTTGAGCATTTTGTTTGCTCAGAAGACTATCCCTATGCTTTAGGAAGCAAGTGCCTGACAACTTGCAATCATGCAGTTTACACAGCCGAGTAATCCTAAGAATATTTTGATGATAGGGGAGGAGACAAGTAATTAAATGCTCCTGGCTTTATGCACACATAGGCTGTGTTTGAAACAGTAATATAATCCTTGGGACAAATCTGGCTTTCCTTGTGCCATCCCATCTCCCTAGTGCCTGAAGTAATGTAAATATTTGCTTCAGTCTATGAAGCTACTCAAAGTCATTGCTGGGTCACTTTCTTTCTGGCTTTCAACATGCTGATATCAGCACAGAGATTTCCAAAATGAGTCACCATGTCATATGGCAAACTATCATCTGCTTTTCAACTTCATGTAGAACACATTTCTTCTTTAGAACCTTTTGATCAGAAAAGACATATTTAAGCAAGGTTTTTTGATAATACTTACAGAATCCCAGAATGGTTGTGGTTGGAAGGGAACCTCTAGAGATTATCTAGTCCAACCCCCTGCTCCAGCAGGGACACCCAGAGCACGTGGCACAGGGTGGCATCCAGGGGGGTTGGAAGATCTCCAGAGAAGGAGACTCCACAGCCTCTCTGGGCAGCCTGTTCCAGGGCTCTGTCACCCTCACAGTAAAGAAGTTCTTCCTCACATGGAGATGAAACTGCCTGTGTTTCAACTTACACTCGTTATCCCTCGTCCTGTCACCAGGCACCACAGAGAAGAGCCTGACCCCATCCTCCCTACAATCACCCTTCAGGTACTTAAACATGTTGATCAAATCTCCTCTCAGTCTTCTTTTCTCCAGACTAAACAGGCCCAGATCACTTAGTCTTTTCCTCCAGAAAAATGCTCCAGTCCCTTATTCATCTTAGTCGCTTTCCGCTGAACCCTCTCTAGAAGCTCCATGTCTCTCTTGTCCTGAAGAGCCCAGAACTGCACCCAGTACTCCAGGTGCGGCCTCACCAGAGCTGAGGAGAGGGGCAGGATCCCCTCCCTCGACCTGCTGGCAACGCTCCTCCTCCTGCAGGCCAGGATCCCATTGGCCTTCTTGCCACAAGGGCACATTGCTGCCTCATGGTTAACTTGGTGTCCACCAGGACTCCCAAATCCCTCTCCACAGAGCTGCTCTCCAGCAGGTCAACCCCTGACCTGTCCTGGTGCCTGGGGTTATTCCTCCCCAGGTGCAGGACCCTGCATTTGTCCTTGTTGAACCTCATGAGATTCGTCTCTGCCCAACTCTCCACCCTGTCTAGGTCTCTTTGAATGGCAGCACAGCCCTCAGGAGTGTGTATTACCTTTAAAAACTTATAATACAAGCCTCTAGATTTAATTCCTATCATTGCTACTTGTCATACTGTGGTTTAAATTACTTTGGAACTTAAGAGTTTCAGGCAAGAGTTCGGGATGGTGAGTTTCAGGCATGAGAACACGTCTTGGAAATTCTTTATGCAAGAGTGTTTGTAAAAGAGGAAGATACTGCCAAAACAGTTATGGAAAGATTATCATATTTTTTTCCTGTCAAAAAAATCAAATTCAGATAATATTCTTACATGTCATAATGGGCAATATGCTGCCTTAATATTTTTTTTTGAGAGAACGTAAGCTCTTCAGGGAGTGTAGTTATCTGGTGAACAGAGACCTTTACATAACAGAGGGAGTTGATATTAAATAACCCATGCAGGCCTGTGATCCTAAAGAAGGATGTGCTAATATAGGTCCTGGAGGCCATCTGGAGTCTTGATAGATTCCAGATTTGAACTTTACAGCGCATAGGGGCTTTGAGACAGGACTCGTGAAGACTTTCTTCTAGGTAAAGGTTTGTTTTGCTTTGTTTTGTTTTGTTTTCTTTTCTTCTTCTTTCCGAATGGCTTGGCTGTACTTGCTAATCTGTGCTCTAGGATATCAAACATTTTCCATTTTTCTCTGCTTTCAATTACTTCACTATCAAAGACAATAAAAAATCTTTTCATAGAGTTCCTGGTTTGAAGGGTGTTCACTGAACAATGCTGATCTATCACATTGTGACTGGAGTGGGGCAGTCTGTTAAAATGCTAACATTTCTGTACTTGTAAAATAAGAATATGTAAAATAATTTAATATATATTCTAACTTCCTCATTAGAAAGTCAGACTTTGAGCAATTTACTGAGGAAGTCATTCCAGCATCAAGGTTTCCTCATATTGCAACACAATGTGTGTCTTCTTAATTTTAATGACATTCTTGCTTTACAAACATTAAATTATGGAGCTTTACATCTCTTCCTTGTATGAATTAAGCCAGGCAAATTCTAGTAAGACTATTAGTTCATAAAGATGTAAGGCTTAGAAAGGTAGAGAACTTTTACTATGTTTTTTTTTCTCAGAAAGGAGTTTAAAATTTTTGCAAGACTTTTAAGGCAACATGCTTAAGGCTCTGATCCTTTAGAAACCTAACCAAAAATATGCGTATTATAGGACAGTAAGAAAACCATGTTCAGATTTCTCCACATTTCTGAATGGATATTACATTATGACAGGTATATTTAAAGCATGAATTGCCACTTTTGCCATGTCATCATGTTGCTGACTCATTGCCGATAAAAAAATGACATATTGCCACAGTTGAAGACTGGGAGGCATATCATGTAGTCTGGGAAGCATTTTCCGTGAGACATTCTGGGAATGACTGATTCCTGCTACCCATCCAGGGCTGACTCTTCGAGTCTTACGCAGATGACTATCGAGCAGAGAGAGGACCAGGGTGGCCACTGGAATGTGCAGCGCGCAGAGGACTCGACCAGCACACGCTCTTGCGAACAATGTGCAATTCATTCCTTTTATCCACGCTCTGTTTCCCCTTCAGGCAAACCATTTCACCAGCGTGTGATAATAATGGACTTCAGTCAGGCATTTTTGACAAATTTGACATATTATTGGAGAGAAGCCATTTTCTCAGAAATCAACTCATGACTTTCTGCGCTGAATTTTCTCACAAGCAGGCCTGGAGAAGGTCCACATATTTTCCTCAATGCCAGATTATTCAATGCAGAGCTTCAGGGGCTGCTGGCATGTATATGATATTAAAGAGAACTGTTTAGTGACAAGGGTAAGGAGTTATGGAAGTAGAGGAAAGTATTATAATGTCACCAGTTGCAATAGATGTTGGGTCAGTCTTGGTTCCAGACAGCTTAAAGTACGAGCAGTGTTGAAAGAGAGAAAATAGAAGAACTGCATACTGTTTTTAGCCTGTCTCATGCCCATCATTATAGATCTCACAGCTAAATACACTGACTGACACATTCAATGATATGCGATGCTTCCTTTTCCTAGGCTAGTTCTGAGTACAGAAGACATAATTTCATGCATCTCTTAAAATGATATATTTTAGCATAATTTTCCCACTTCTTTCCCACTTTTTTCCTTTTCTTCATAGGAAGAATCATACCATGCCCTTTTAACAGTCAGATGTATGATCCTTGCAGAAAAATAAACAAGTTATAATCATTTCTTGGATAGTTATCTATGAAGGCTATGTCATTTTTGTTCTATATACAAGAATCACTGTCCCTCTTTTTGCAGTTTAAAATGTTTTTAAAAGAAGGTCTATTTTTGGAGCATATTGTTTTCAGTTAATACTAAAACATGGGCATTGAAATCTTTTCTTTTTGCTCTAGCTGCAGTTAAATGAGAACAAAAATACCATCTTCCCTTTCAGCTTTGATTTCATTTCAGCTGAAAATGCTGATCATTGACAATTGTCAGAACTCTGTTTCAAACACCTTAAATAACGTTGCTGGGATAATTCAGCCATGTTTAAGACCCACATACATGAAAAACATTTTGCAAAGGAGTCAGTACATCTCCTTTGATTTCATCTTCAGAACACTTCCCAGGAGGATGGTTTGCTAGAGGAATAAGCACATTCATTAAGATCTGAACAGGAGAAAAACAAGTCCAGGAAAAAAAAATGGCTCTTCTGACATGCAAGGCAAAGTGAAAAGAGGTTACTCCATGCCCCTGCACAGTCTTAAAGAAAAAGGCAATTAATAATTTATCTGTTTTAACTACTTGCCCGTAGCTATCCTGGCAACTCGTTTGGGTGGAGAAATGTACCTTTTCATGGGAAAGCTCTGACAGACTTTCCAAACAAGCATTAAGAAGCCAATTTGCAGGCTGTCTCTGGCAAACCAGTTTCCTACTACCGTTCTGCAAGCGTAGGCGTCCTTTTAAGAAAGATATTTAAATACGTGGTTAACTTCAAGTATGTGAGTAATCTCCTTGACTTCAATAGGACTATTCATGTCCTCAAATGCCTGGCTGGATCAGGAACTGCATCTTGCTGGTTATCCTTCCAGCTGCCCAGAGCCAACTCTGTGCAGGCACACACTCTTTCCAGATGAAACTTTGCCAAACTTTGCTTCTGAAGTGTCACTTGGTATCCACAGTTTATTATTTTCACTGTTAAAATGCCTCTGTAATCATCACATTACTGGAAGCTAGTTCAGTTTTCAGTCATTCAGACATTTTCTTCTTAATCTTTGCAGAGATCATCAAACAGCAATGTTCTCTGGTAAAGCTGTCACTGAAATTGTTACTAGGCTGTGTTCAGTGCAAAGGTAGTGGTTGTAATAATCAAGCAGTATGAGTTAATTTTCCTTTATAAGAGTCATCCTTGCTTTAAGGATGAACAGTTGTTCAATCATTCTTTTTTCTAAATAAAAATGATAAAATAAATCAGGCAATGAATAGGAGAAAATGCTAGTCAGTCAGCCAGCACATGCAGTGGTACCTGTTTATTGTTTTAAAAGTTTTAGTTTAAAAGTTTTTTGTCTTGCTAAATATTTTCAGATTAGCCATGTAAAAAATGAACTATCAGTGTTTTCCTTCTTTCTTTTCTTTTCTCTTTTTTTTTTTTTTTTTTTTTTTTATGAGGAAGCTGTTGGATCATGCTGAAAAAAGATTGCATTCTCAGTTTTTTCACTGGAATGCAATAATATACTTTGCTGCTACATGGGCCTGTGCTTGGTGTGCTAATGTCGTGCCTGAAGAGATCACATGAATTATTAAAACTGAGAAAAGTAGGAGCATCAGAAATAAAGATAAATATAGCTGCATTACAGCTGTACTGTATGGATACGGTTGCTAGGTCCCTATCATATATTCACTTATATTGTC